>NW_019154104.1:24641421-24770088 GCF_002288905.1 Enhydra lutris kenyoni | reverse complement strand
CCCCCCCCCCCCCCCCCCCCCCCCCCCCCGAGAGGCTCCGCCCACTGCCAAGTGCTCACTCACAGGCCCCATGCACTCCCCCACATGTGCACTCCTGTGCCCAGTCCCACATGCTCCAATTGTTCATACACACACACACGTGTGCTCTCCCACGCAGCTCTTCACAAGCTTGCCTCTCACTCCTTTCCTCCCCAGGGAAGAGCAATCCTCTCCCGAGAGCACCAATTTACCTGTGGGATTGCCGGTCCCCTCTCTGTCCCAGCACACAGTGGTGCTCCTCTGACTTCAGTAGCCTGAGTTCCTCCTGGAAACCTGCCCCTCTCTGGTCTCCGCCAACAGGGTCCAGCTGGGGCTGACCCCACTCTGGACTCCCGGGAGTGAGTCAGGCACAGAGGCCAGCCTCCTGGCCACAGCCACCAGGCAGGATGGGTACGAGACACAATCTGGCCAGTGGGAGCCCTTGGCTAGAACTTCCCAGAAGGAAGCTGTCCCCTTGGGGGCACTGCTTAGACTGAGAGTCCAGAGCTGTATGGTGAGGCGTGGTGGCGGGAAGCAGGTCACCTGGCTGCTTAACATGGTGAAGCCTGGCTTGTTGCCCCAAGCCCCATCTCTTCCTCCCTCCATTCCCTTTGGGGACCTCCTGCCAACCTGTCAGGCTGTGTGGGGTCCCTCAGAGTCCCTGAGCTCAGAAATTGTCCGGATTCGGGTGTGGCAGTCCCTCAGTGACCCTTACCTTCTCAGATGGCCCCAGGCGACGCTGGCCTGAGGCTGGGAGGCTGCGGGCACCTCAGTAGGGCACACATGACGCAGGACCCTCTTCCTTCTGCTTATAGATATTTCTAATTCTTCTTTAACAAACGAAGACAAAAATCCACCCCCCAAGCAGATGTCGGCTCTTCTGGGAGCTTTTCCTGCCCCCATAGGCAGGGTTAGGAGCCCCCTCCCCGCCATGGTATTTCCGGGCTGACTTTCATCACTCAGGACTAGGGGTTTGCTTGCTAACATCCTGCAGGATGTCCTTAGGCACAGCCCTGGGAACTGTGTCTTAATCGCATCTGTTGCCTGGCCTTCAGACCACATCAGACACATCATAGGTGGTGAGTAAATATCTTGCTGAGGTTTGGGGACATTTCCTAGTTGGACACACTTGCACAAGATCTGGCTACATCTCTGAGCCTCAGTTTTATCCATGGCAGGTGGGGTTAATGAAAACCCTTATCCTAGGAGTGTCACGTGGAGCCGTTCATGCTGGGCCCTGTACCTCCTGCGCCCATCTTAAAATTCACTGGCAGCTGTGGTGGACCATTTCCAGCGGACGATGGTTCCCCTTCTCCAGGGCCTGAGTCTTTTTGGCCTCTCTGCCCGAAGACATTCTCTGGCTCCTGGTCACAGTGAGGGCTTTTTCCCAGCTGGACACTGCAACTCAGAGTAGCAGGGGAATTACCACCCTGGGGGAAACCCTCAACCAGTGGAGACAGGGTGAGAAAACCCTCGACCAGTGGAGACAGCAGGTGAATGCACCAGCCTTCATGTCCTCTGATGGGACAGTTCCAGGGGACATTCAACAATTTGTGAAGCCCAGTGCCCGCAGAGGTGACTAACTCATTAACACACCCTCCGCTCCTCAGCCCCTCACTTGTTTTTCATGGCACAACCTCCAAAGAAACAATTGCACCCAAGTCCTACCTCAGGGTCTGCTTGTAGAGCAAGCCAATTGAAGCTGTTCTTTTGCTGGTACAATGAGGCAGTGGGTCTGAAGACAGACACCAGCACTAGTAAATGCTAATAAACTTGGGCCATTGCGGTTCTATCACTACTCTTGTTAACATCATCCACATTGTCACCATCACCATCACCGTGATCAGCAAGGCCATGCCCTTTCTTGGGGCCAGTGCTGCCTAACCAAATGAGGACAGATTTCAGGCATATTCCCATCCCCACTTGCCATCCCCCTGGATGGGAGAGTGCAGCAGCGTTCTCTATGTTCACCTTCCAGGTTGGTTGCCAATCCGATGTCCTGGGACCTTGTCCCTGGTCCTGGCACCTGTCAGGGTCCCCGCTGTAGCTTCTTTTTCTGCTTTTCTGCTTTTGAACTGTAAGGTGGAGGCTCAAGTGTCCCTCTTGGAGCAAGGCCAGGGGAGCCCTCCCCGTGGGCCTGGCAATCCCCTCCAGCCAGTTCCAGCAGGAAGATTCCGTGATTTGCAGAAGGCAGTCATTTCCCGGGCCCAGATGGCTGCACCCCCAGCCCCTCCCCAAACAAGATGCATGGCCCTCCTGCTCCATGGTCCAGTGATTAAAGCAAACATATTCAAAGCAACGAGTTGTGCCGAATCAAAGGAAAGACGAAGAATGCATAAAACCCCAAAAGTTTAAGTTTCATATTGGAATATCAAAGGAATATTGAAATATAGGAATATCAAGTACCAATTCGTTATTTTTTTAATGTTTTGCATTTACAGACTCAATTTCAATGGGATAAAGCCTGCCTTCTTTAAAAGGCTCCCATATAATAGAAACTTCGTTGGTTTTAAAGGAAACAGATTGGAAACCTGGGGCACAGATAGGTTTTCTTTTTCTCTTTCTTGCACAACTGTGAAGGGTCTAAGTGCAAGAAGACCCAGAGCTGTTCGCTGATTTATTAGTGAAGTCCCCAAGGGCTCAGGGAAGAGCTCTTGTATGCTCAGTGTCCCACTGGGTGCTGGGGAGACTTGGAGAAGTAGAACGGCATGTTATGGTTCTTGCCTTCAAGGAATACAACTAGCACTTCTCCTAAAGTAAGACTGACTTTTCATGGATAAGTCAGGGTTCTCTAGAGAAACAGACCAATAGAATATAATGTGTGTATACGTGTGTGTGTGTGTGTGTGTATCTATCAATCATCTATCTATCTATGTCTACTGGCATTTAAGAAATTGGTTCATGTTGGGGGATGCCTGGGTGGCTCAGTCAGTTGAGCATCTGACTCTTGACTTTGGCTCAAGTCATGATCTCAGGGTTGTGAGCTCCAGCCCCACCTAGGGCTCCATGCTGGATGTAGAACCTGCTTAGGATTCTCTCTCTCCCTCTACCCCTACCCCCGACCTGGCTCTGGCATGCATATGTGTATGCGGGCATGCATGCTCTTATTTTCTTTCCCAAAAAAAGAAAAAAAGAAAAAGAAATAAATTGGCTCATGTAATTGTGGGAGCTGGTTAAGTCTGAAATCAGCTCACAAGCTGGAGATCCCAGCAGGAGTTGAGTCCAAAGGCTGTGTAGGGGCAGAATTCCTCTTTACCAGGAAACCCAATCTTTGTGCTTAGGGTCTTCAACTGATTGAATAAGGCTCACTCACAGTATGGAGGAAAATCTACTGTCCTCAAAGTTTACTTATTTAAGTTTTAACCACCTAAAAAATATCCCTTCATAGCAACATCAAGACTGGTGTTCCACTAAGCACCAGGCACCATAGCCAAGCCACCCCAACATGTAAGATTAGCCATCACATTTATCAAACAAACTGAAAGAAGTAGAGTCCAGGACTGAATTTGTTGCCAAGCCCCTCCAATGTGCCCAACATCGTTCTAAGTACTGGAGAATAAGAGGGAGATTAGATGGCAAGGCTTCCAACATTCTCCTGGTGGAAGCCTGATAATAAGAAAGTGAACAGACACATGAACAAGGCAAGTCTGGGGAGTGAGAGGAGCTGTGGGGAGAGTGAAACAGGATGATCTGGTGGAGAGAAGTGACATGCGACTCTGGGCAGAGGGAGAGCAACTTTGGTAGAATGGATGCTCACCTCTTCGGGGAGGTGACACCTCAGCTGAGGCCTGAACACCAGGCAGGAGCCACAGATGCCACAAATGGAGGAAAAGTGTGTTCATAGCAGAGGGTATAGCAGGTGTAAGCCATGGGGTGGAAGACAGCCTGGTATTCCAAGATCAAAAAGAAACCTGGGGGTTGCCTGGGTAGCTCAGTCATTAAACATCTGCCTTCTGCTCAGGTTATTGAGGCCCATGTCGTGCTCCCAGCTCTGCAGGAGGCCTGCTTCTCCCTTTCCCTCTCCCCTGCCTGAGTTCCCTCTTTCGCTTTGTCTCTCTCTGTCAAATAAATGAATGAAATCTTAAAAAGAAAGAAAGAGAGAAAGAAAAAGAAAGAAAGAAAGAAAGAAAGAAAGAAAGAAAGAAAGAAAGAAAGAAAGAAAAAGAAAGCAAACAAGCTGGCATTGCGGAGAGAAGTGATGTGTCATGCATGAAGTCAAAAGGGTAGGTAGTGGCTGGAACATTCTGGAGTCACTAGGCCATTTATATTTCTTCATCATCTTTTTAATAAAAACAAAACAAAACAATAATAGTAACATCAAAAAAGAATAAAATAAATAGGGGTAAGTTTAACAAAAGAAGTGTGAACTTTATATTCTGAAAACTTTATAAAACATTGTTGAAAAAAATTAAAGAAGACCTACATAAATGGAAAGGCATCCCATGTTCATGGATTGGAAGACTTAATATTGTTAAGATGACAATACTGCCAAGACCGATCTACAGACTCCCTGCAATCCCTATCAAAATCCCAGCTGGTGTTCTTGCAGAAATTGGCAAGCTGATCCTAAAATTCATATGAAAATTCAAGGGATCCAGAATAGCCAAAACAGTCTTAAAAAAGAAGTACAAAATTTGAAAGGCTCACACTTTTCAATTTCAAACTCACTGCAAAGCTACAATAATCAAGATAGTGTGGCATTGGGCTAACAACTGATTTATAGACCAAATAGATAGAATAGAGTTGATGGTCCAGGAAGAAACTCACAAATATACAGTCACCTGGTTTTTAACAAGGAAACCAAGACAATTCAATGGGGGTAAGAACAGTCTTTTTAACGAACAGTGCTGGTACAACTTAATATCCACATGCAAAAGAATGAAGTTAGACTCCTACCTCACACTATATACAAAACTTAGGTTAAAATCAATCAAAGACTTAAATGCAAGGGCTAAAACTATAAAACTCTTGGAAGAAACTATAGGAATAAATTGTTGTGAATTTGAATTCACAAAGCCTTCTTAGATACCAAAAGTACAAGTGACTTAAGAAAAAACAGGTAACTTGGATTTCATCAAAATAAAAAAAAATTTGTGCTTCAAATAATGCCATGAAGAAAATAAAAACCCAACCCCCAGAATGGGAGAAAATATTTTGAGATTATAGATTTGACAAAGATCTTATATCTAGAATTTACAAAGAACTTTCATAGTTCAATAATAAAAAAGACCAAGAGCCCAATTAAAAAACGGGCCAAAGACTTATATAGGTAGTTCTTTAAAGAAGATCTATGAATGGCAAATAAGCATGTGAAAAGACAGCTTAGCATCATTAACCTGCAGGGAGATGCAAATCAAAACTGCAATGAGAATACTCTTCCACACCTGCTAGAAGGGAACCCTTGGACATTGCTGGGGGTATTATAAAATGGTGCAGCCACTTTGGAAGACAATCTGGGTGTTCCTCAAAGGGTTAAACAGAGTTCACATATGACCTAGCAATTCTACTCCTAGCACGGTAGAAACATAAGTCCATACAAAACTTGTGTGTGAATGTTCATAGCAGCATTAGTCCTAATGGTCAAAAAGCAGAAACAACCACAACTGATGAAAGCAGAAGACCCACAACTGATAAATGAATAAAACAATATGTGGTAGGTCTATACAATGAAATATTGCCAAGCATTACGAAGGTGTGAAGTGCTGACACGGGCTACAACGTGGATGAAGCTTGGAAACATTCTGTGGAGAGAAAGAGGCCAGACACAAAGGGTTGTAGTGTTCCCTTTATATGAAACGTCTGGAATAGGCAAATCTGTAGATACAGAAAGCAGATTAATGGCTTCCTGGAGCCGCTGGTGGTGGTGGTGGTGGTGGATGGGGAGCCATTGCTAATGGGTAGGGGGTTTCTTTTTGGGTGATGAAAACATTCTAAAATTAGATTGTTTGGGGGCGCCTGGGTGGCTTAGTCAGTTAAGTGTGCAACTCTTGATTTCTCCTCAGGTCATGATCTCAGAGTCATGAGATTGAGCCCTGCCTCAGGCTCCATGCTCAGCACAGAATCTGCTTGAGATTCTCTCTCCCTCTGCCCCTCCACCTTCTTGCTCTCTCTCTCTCAAATCAATAATTAAAATCTTTAAAAATAAAATAAAATTAGATTGTACCCTCTCTCAATACACTAAAAGCCACTCTGTGACTACAATAAATGTATACTTTAAGTCAATGAAATGTAGGTGAAATGGGAATTATAGCTCAATAAAATTGCTGACAGAAGTTTCAGGGTAGGGACAAGGACGGTTTGGAGCACAATGAGGAAGAGGTGTGGGAAGCAGACAGTTCAGACAGATATTTCTGAGGGTTTGCTGATGGGTTGGATGCAGATGGTGAGGGGAAAGTGGGGGCATCTGAGGATATCTTTGAGGTCTTGGCACCTGAAAAATTCATGATATGTACCAAGGTGGGAGAAAACGGGGAAGCACCAGTTTTGAGGTGGGGAGCTGGGCATTCTGCTTGGACGTGTCTGAGCAGCTTGAGAGACATCCTCGTGGAGCCCCGGGGGTACTGTGCAGGAGACTGTATACACTGCCTGCATTCTGTTCCCCTTTACCACAGCCCAAAGGGACATATGCACTGTTGCTCTTCCCTGCATCTTATAAAAGAGACAACCAAAGCTTGGAAAGGGTGAGGTGCCTAAGGGAAGCTTTTGTATTTATTTATTTATTTTTTAAGGAGGCTCCATGCCCCGCATGGAGCCCAACATGGGGCTTGAACTCATGACATGCTCCTGATCCCTGAGACAAAACCCTATCTGGGGAAGAGATGGCTTCAGGCATGGCTGGATCCAAAGCCCCTGATCATGTTGCTCGGACATACCTCACGGCTTCAAGGCCCACATCCTCACATCTCAGGAACCCTGACAAAAAGGGAACTTTTTCACACATAGAACTAGCCTAAAGCTTTTTCTCGGCTAGATCCCAGATTACCTGTTTGTTTTTGTGATGAAGATAGTGGGAGAGGTTCAGATTCAGCCCTTCTGAATCACTATGGAACCAAGAAGCATGTGTTACTGGAATAAGAGGGAAGGGGTGCCAGGCATGCAAACTCAGCAAATGCCCACGGTACCTGCCACAAAACAGCTTTGTGGCCCTTAGTTTGAGAAATGCTGCATACTAGATCTCTCAGAAATCACAAGGCACCTTGGCATAATAAAGGCTCTGAGAAGTCCTGAAGAGGATAACAACTCTTAAAAAAATGTAACCCAGCTTTTAATAAGCATTTTATTTATATTTATTTATTTTTTGGAAGCCCACTAAATACCATCCTATGAATTCCAGTTGGGAATAGGATGGGGAGATACTGAGCTCCATGATGCTGCTCCTCGGCCCCACACTCTCACATTTGTGAATCCTTTAAAGCTGTGAAGCTGGAAGAAAGAAAGGTCCTGGGGTAGAGAGGAACACTGTGGACGTGACAAATCAGCTCATGGGTCACCCTGTAGTATAGTTGTGCCATGGATTGGAGGAGAACTACCCCACTGATGCCCACCATCCCCCAATATGTGTGACTGGAGTACAGGTGAAAAAAACCCACAACCCCTCACAGATATTGTGGTGAAATTGCCAGAACACTGAAACAACTACCCTTCAAACTCAGATGGTCTGAGAGGCATGACCTGGGTTCACATAATGGTTAGACGTTTAGACTAGTTCTCCTCGAGTAGCTGGGCTTTGTCCATGTTCACAAGTTTAAGACAAAATGCTCATGTATGTGTGTGTTTCAGATTTGCCTTATGTAAATGAAAAAGTCATTGCGTTGGTTGTAACTTCATAAGGCTGGGAGATCAGCCTCCAGATCTGCATTGTGAGATAAAACAGGGCAATTACTGAGGCAGGCCATCTCCTGGAAGGGCTTCAGACAAAACCCCAGCAGCTATAATTGAGGACTCCAGTGGAGCAGAGATGTTCCAAGAATGTTCCCAACCACCCTGATTGCATCAGCCCTGGACCAAGGCTTTTGACCACGGGCGGCTGTCTCCCCTGTAGGCAGTGGGCTGGGATTCCCAGAGCTTGCCTTCTGATGCCTAGCTTGAGGTGTTTCTGTCCCCCCGCTGGCTGCCAATCAAGTCCACCATTGTCACTGGAGCAAGAGCCACAGGGAAGCCACTTTCTTTAGACACCAAAGCATCAAGATGTCCATGAAATCACCTCATCATCTGGGACTCGGGCTCTGGATCCACAAAGCCTTGCTCAAGTTCTCCTCCCATGTCCCTTGTTCCTTCAAGGCTTCTGGGAGCACCAAGGCGAGGCTCCCACATTGCCCTCAGTCTCAGAGCTGTTGCCTCTACTGAGCTGACCCAGGTTAGAAATCATTCCTCTGCAAGTGCACTTTGGCTCCATTGTGGGTGTCAGCAGCTTTCCTTGGTTTATGTACACATATGTGTGTGTGCGCACGTGCACACACACACACACACACTCTCAAACTCTCACACACACAGTCCTAAGGACTTTGAACGTGTGTCAGGTTTTATTGGGTTAGATTTGCTTATGTATTAAGGAGCTTAAAATTAAATAGTAGTTATTCTTGTTTATAAGAGAGCTCATCTTTCTCTCCTCTGCTTCTCAGGGACGAAACCCCCAACCCATTTTTTTTTTTTAATTCAGAATCATCCCATTATCTCTCTGTTCTGTCTTTTCTTTTTGGACCTGATCTGAGGCTGAGCTGTCCCATTCCAGTGCTTCTTCAAAAGACCAAAGTACTTTCCACTCAGAGAAGAGTAAGTTTAAGTGATTTTCCCCAAGCCACACAGCTCTGAGTGCTGCGGGGGTACTAAAACCCAGGTCCTGGCCATGTGGCTGAGGGCAGTGGAGGGAGAAGAGTGGGGGACCTCACTTTTGGTGAACTCCTTCAGTGGAGGGAAGGAATAACAGCTGACCATGGTCGTTCCTTCCTTATGCTAAGGAGCTTCCAAAATGGGCCCCAACAGTCCCTGCCCAGTGGCATTCATGCTCTTGTGTAATCCTTCTTTGAGAGGGGGCTGCCTTTAGTGACTCCTTCTAACAAATGGTGCATGGCAGAAATAGTGGGGTGTCACCTCGATTAAGTTGTAAAAAAGATGGTGGCTTCCCTCATGGGTATGTGCTCCCTCCTTCAGATGGCTTACTGTGGGGGAACTGGCTGCCATATGTTAAGGCCACTCTGTGGAGAGATTCAGATTGGAGGATCTGAGGGACAGCTTTGGCCCACAGTCAGTGAGGAGCCGAGGTCCATGAGAGTGAGTTTGGAAGCAGATCCTCCCTCAGTTGAGCCTTCGGATAAGACTACAGCCATGGTCATGTTCTGATTCCTGATCCACAGGATCTATGAGGTAATAAATGCTTATTGTTTTAAGTTGCTAAGTTTTGGAAAGTTACAAGTTAATATCACTCACAAACAGAAAGGCAAATATCCTAAACAAAGATTAGTGAACTGAATTCAGAAATGTATGAAGAAGAAAATAAACCATGATTAACTTAGATGTAGTCTAGATATGTTGGACTGAATCAACCTCAGAAGATATATCTGGAAAATTGACCGTTGAAAGGCAACAAACCATACGAGCATCTCAATATTTGTGTAAAAAAAAAAAAGCATTTATCTTAATTCAGTTTATGGTAGACGCTCTCAGCAGCTGTGAAGAGAATTTCCTTAAGTTGATAGAGAGCATTTGTCCCAAACCTATACCAAACACCCTACTCAATGGTGAAATGTGAAAATCTTTCCCTTTAAAATCAAGAATAAGATTTTATCTTTTTTAATTTTTTAAAAAATTTATTTAACAGACAGCGATCACAAGAAGGCAGAGAGGCAGGCAGAGAGAGAGGAGGAAGCAGGCTCCCTGCTGAGCAGAGAGCCCATGCCAGACTCCATTCCAGGACCCTGAGATCATGACCTGAGCCAAAGGCAGAGGCTTTATTTAACCCACTGAGCCACCCAGGCGCCCCAAGAATAAGATTTTAATGATTGATTTTATTTAACATATTTCTGGATTTCTTTGTCAATACCGAAAGTTAAAAAAAATAAATAATGGATGTAAATATTGGGAAGGAAGTATTCTTATTCATGGATGATACTCCTGTCCATATAAAAGATCTAAGAGACTCTATGGACGATTTTATCAGAATGAACAAAGGGAGTTCAGCAAGTTTGCTGGATGTTATGAACTGAATTGTGTGTCTCCCCCTCATTGGCCGCCAATGCGTCTGTTGAAGCCCTAACCCCCCATGTGACTGTATTTTGGAGAAAGGACCTTTAAGGAGGTAAAGTTCAATGAGGTTATAGGGGTGGGTTCTGATCTGGTGTTTTATAAGAGAAGGAAGAGACACCAGAGATCTCTCTCCTCGTGTGCACAGAAGAAAGGCAAATTGAGAAAGCAGCTGTGTACCATCCAGAAAGCATCCCCACCAGCACCGCGATCTTGGACTTCAGTCTTCAAAGCTGTGAGGATATGAATTCCCCTTGTTTCAGCTCCCAGTGCTCCGACAGGCCTGAGCAGACCCATACGCTAGGTATACGAGCAATATACACATATGTTGACTGTATTTCTATATGTCGGCAAGGAGCAGTTAGAAAATGCCACATGAAGTTACCATCTGTAGCCCCAACAAAAATTAAGGTATCTTGAAATAAAACAAGTAAAATAGAGCAGGACTAAGTAGAAAAACTATAAAAGTGTGTAGAAAGGCATTACAAATATCTAAATAAATGGGGATACATAACATTTGCGTGGGTAGGAAGACTTAATAGTCGATAGAGGTCGATTCTTTCCAAATTGATTTCTTCAGTGCCATTTCTATCAAACTTCTAGTGGTTTTATTTTTCCCTATATTTTGGGAGGCAATTTGACAGCTGTTAAAAAACGTATACAAAATACCCAAGGCCAAGAATAGCAGAGATCTTCCTGAAGAAGAAACAGTAATCAGGGTAACTCACCCTGGCAGAGGTTGAAAATTTAAAATGATTGTGATTGGGCACCTGGGTGGCTCCGTGGGTTAAGGCCTCTGCCATCGGCTCAGATCATGGTCCTGGGGTCCTGGGATCGAGCCCTGCATCGGGCTCTCTGCTCAGCAAGGAGCCTGCTTCCTCCTCTCTGTCTGCCTCTCTGCCTACTTGTGATCTCTATCTGTCAAGTGAATAAATAAAATCTTAAAAAATAAATGATTGTGATTAAGACAACACAGCATATGTACAAGGATAGATGAATGGACTGAAGGAAGGGCCCGGATATTCAGACACTCTTGGGCAGGCTCGGGCTGGGACCAGTTGGCAGACAGACTGAGGGAAGGGAAGGTTGGGTTGATCAAGAAATGAAGCTGGAACAACTGGTCATTTATATTGGAACAAAGAAACTATTCCTACCTCACCCCATGAAAACAAGAAGTGTCAGCTGGATCAAAGACTCGAAGGAGACAGGAAAAATTCTGAAGTCTGGAATAAAACATAAAATATTGATGAAGTCTCTAAGCTGCCAATCTTCCCTTTTTTTTTTTTTTAAAGATTTTGTTTATTTATTTGTCAGAGAGAGAGAGAGAGCAAGCACAGGCAGACAGAGTGGCAGGCAGAGGCAGAGGGAGAAGCAGGCTCCCTGCCGAGCAAGGAGCCCGATGCGGGACTCGATCCCAGGACGCTGGGATCATGACCTGAGCCGAAGGCAGCTGCCCAACCAACTGAGCCACCCAGGCGTCCCCCAATCTTCCCTTTTAAGGCTTGTGACTTTGGGGGGAGGTCACTGTTAAGAAATCTGTCCCTACTTGGGGTTCCTGGGTGGCTCAGTCAGTTGAGCGTCCAACTCAGGTAGTGATCTTGGGGTCCCAGGATGGAGCCCCACACTGGGCTCCGCACTCAACAGGGCATCTGCTTGAGATTTTCTCTCTCCCTCTCCCTCTGCCCCTTCCTCTGCCACATGCTCTAAGTAAATAAATAAATAAGTAAAATATTTTAAAAAAAGATATCTGTCCCTACCTAAAAGCCATAAAGATAATAGAAATTCTGATTATTGAAAGATTCCATGAAAAGTGGAAAGACAAGCCCCAAACTAGAAAAGATTTTTGTAAAACATGATTGACAAAAAATTAACATTTATAATAGCAGTGTCCAGAGAAATATAATGGAAGATGCATAGGTAGTTCTAATTTTTGGTAACTGTAATAAAAAAGGACAAAGAAACACAAAAAAATTAGTTTTAATTAATGTTAATAATATGCAATGTCCATGAGAAAGTGATTCACAGAAAATATTTTACACCGTAACCGTCCTTATGTTTAATTACAATGGAACAAAATTTTCTAATTTTTCATTTCTTTAGTAGGCACTCGTCACATTTTCCACGTGGTGGTGGCTGAGCCTTTGCTCTTAATTATCTAAATGTCCAGCTTTTGGACCAAAGATTACATTTTTAAATGATTCATTCACATACCCTTTCTCAGTTTCCTGTGCTTAGAGAAGAACAGAATGATTTTATCCTGGAAGCTTAACATTTTATTTTTAAAGCAACATGACAACTTTCAGAAAAATTTGAACGGAGGAAAAAAAAATCACCCACAACCCCACCTTGTCCGTTCCCACGTAGCCCTCATACACAGCCTCTGCACCACACGCATCACATGTCACTCGTCAGGCACACATGGGCACACACATACCCACAGCCCCACTGCTGCACATCGGGCAGGAGGTTAAATTCAGCCCTTCTCCCCCGCCCACCTTCCCAGAGCCCCATGCTTATCCCCAGGACCTCATATACCAGAGGTGCTCAATAAATGTTGAATAAGAGGCATATGCAGCCCTGTCCATTCAGCTCTTTAACATCTATTGTTGTAGCAAGACACATTTCCAGTCTGTGGCATTGTCTTCATGCCTGAAGGCTGAAGAGGCCTGGACGGAGCATCGCACACCCTCTCCTAAGACAGCGGCCTTCTGCGTGTTGCTCTTGTAGATAACACTGCGAGGAACATCTTTCTGCATCTAGTTTTGCCTTCTACTGAGTGAAGCCATCAGCATACCGTCTCCAGGGTGGTCATACCAGGCCCAAACCTGGAATCCCATTGGCAGTGCTTGAGATACATTGCCAAATTGCTTTCCAGAAAGGTCATGCCAGCTCTCCCTGCCAGCGAGCCCCGGGGTGACACTATAGCCTTGCCAGCGGTGCGTGTACTGTTAAAACAATTTCCTTGGCTAAATAAAGTACATTGGCGAAAGATTGCATTGGGCCGAACGTTGATATTTTATTTCATGAGACTTGCCTGTCTTTTCCTTTGCAATGTTCTCTTTGGCTTCCCTGGCTTAGAGAATATGCCTCCAGGAGCCCGACACGAGTTTAATTGTAGTTCCTGCTCGGCTTTTCAGATCATTTAATTTTTCATGCATAACTCTTTTTTTGGAAAACAACGATCTCGCAACATTGCAGAAGATTTTGAAATAAAGACAAAAAAGATTCATACGCAACGCTGCCACCCCCCCATCAGAGCCACCACCATCATTTGTAGCCCCTTTTAGTATTTTTCCATACGCAGACATATTTTGTGTAGTGTTAGTCATGAGTGGAGGCGATCTGCTTTTCCACTTAACAGCAGAGCGGGAGCACTTCCCGTGTTGCCCTCCCGGTCTTCCTCAGAGTAATTTTAGTGGCCATGTAGTATTTTCTCCCATGAAGGTAGCTAATACCTCAAAGAACCAATCTCTCCTTTTTGGAGACCTCTGTCACTTTCAATGTTTTGCTACTAAACATAATTCAGCAATAGACGTTTTTAGACATAAAACCTTTCTGGACTGTTTCTTTAGAACAGAGATAAGAGCCACAGCCCTGGTCAAGGCTATCAGCCCCGAGTGGAAGGACGCAGCCCCCGTTCCTGCCCTCGGCTCTTCTTCCCCTGGAGACAGAACCTAGGTTTCTGTTCAGGGTTAGCGGGGTCCCCGTCACTTAAAACGACTTTCCCAGATTCCCCTGCAGCGGGTGTAGCAGCTTCAACTCCATGAGGAGCGAACGGCAGCCTGCAACTTTAGGTCGCTGGGAAACTATTGCTTTCTGATTTAAAAAGGAGCAATCCTGAAAGCAGTAGGAAGGAAGCCATTCCCTAAGCTGGTAGAGCAGACAGAGAGAAGGATCCTGGCCATGAAGGACAACGTAGTTATGGCGCATCAACCCTGGACCCCATCTCTGGACTCCTGGAATAGTTCTCATTTAGTCTACCAGTGTGAAGCTACGTTAGAATGCCCACTCAGAATTCCTGGTGTTCCCCAGGCTGGGTGGGGGATGGGAGTATTTAAGAAAGAATGAGATGTGTTGGACATCTCATGGATATGGACCAGCCGTGCCCCCCCCCATGCCGGGTATTCCTTCCTCGTCATGGGCAGCTAACAAGGTAGGGCTGTTCTCCCCATTTTATAGATCAAGAAGGAGGGGCTCAGACGGCGTCAACAACTTATCCTGGTCTCCTGACTCTTCTGTGGCAGAGCTAGAACCCCAAAACAGACCCGTTTACCTAAAAGTTCCATGATCTGTTTGGAAGAGAAAATTTGCTGGGGGTGTGGGAGGAAAGGGGAAGCCCTTTCATGCAGAAAGCAAATGCCGGTGGGATCAGAAGGAAACAGAGACAAGCAGGGTTTGCCTTTGGTGCCTGGGGACTCTGTGCATCTTGGTTCACTGTCCCATACAGGAGGGTCTCACGTCCACAGCTGTGTTCCACTTCTGATCTGAACAACTCTCTTCCGTTTACCTTCCCCTCTGCTGGATTTCAAGAGAAATAAATGTCTGTGGCAGAAAATTGGGACAATATACAGAAAAAATAAAAAGCATCCAGAATCCCATTCCTAGGGTTCATCATCATGAACATTTTAGTGCATTTTCCTTCCAGTCTTTTCTTCCACATTGGTATTATTTACCTATTTACATGCAATTTGGCTTCCTAATGCCTATCATATTGCCTGGGTAGCAAGACTTCAACAAACACACAGTCCGCGAATGGCTAAGAAAATGGAAGATTTTGTATCTGAAATCTCAGCAGCGTACCAACATACCGGCCATCAATAAACCTTCGTGGATGAATGCAGAAGGAGAGAAATGAATACTTTGAATCTCAGCTCCTAGTCTGGAACATAGTAGCTTCTCATTAAAATTGAAGAAGTAAAAGGGCGTCTGGGTGGCTCCGTTGGTTAAGCATCTGACTCTTGATTTTGGCTCAGGTCATGATCTCAGGGTTGTGAGATCAAGCCCTGAGTGAGGCTCTGTGCTGGGTGTGGAGCCGGCTTAAGATTCTCCCTCTCTCTCTGCCCCTCCCCCGCTCTCTTCCTCTCTAAGAAAAAAATTCTTAAAAAATAGAATTGAAGAAATAACTACATACTGTTATTTCCTAACATTTTATTAAAAACCTGTTCTCATTTTGTTACAAACTACTTATTGCTGTTACTGTTAATGGCAGCATAATATTCCACCAGTGTTGGGGGAAGTCATTCAGAAGTCGTGACTGCTGGTTGACCCCTGAGCTGGACACCCCCCACCCATTGCCGGCTGGAGGTTCCTCACTCTCTCCCTGTCCTTGGGATGTGCTTGCTGATGGCCCTCCCCACTCCTAGAAGCTGACCCGAGGACACAGCCTTGAGTTAGAGATATACTGGACAGCATATATGAGATTGAACCCAGTTAAGGCCTCTCCCTAAGCTTCTAAGATCTGAGGGGCAGGTACAGAGATATATTTGGCTTGTGGCTTCTCAAGACAAGCCTCATAAGGAAGTTCCCTTGCTTATTAAAACTTCTACCTCCCAATCCTGGGTGGCTTGCCTCTTCCTTCAGTCTTTCGCTGCCCTCCATGTACAGGGAACAGTTTTTGATAATCCCCAGGAAGCTCCGGGAGAGGTTTCAAGCCAACAACTACTTTGTCTTTACGGGTTCCCTAGTAGAGCTGGATGTTTAAAGAGTTTAAAGTTTTTCATTATTACATAAAACGCCATGGTTAACATCCATGTGTGTGATTTTTGGTACACATTTTTAAGAAGATTCCTCAATATGGAATTAGTGGGTCAAGGGTTTCTGGTATATTAATACGGGTATGACTCTCTTCAGAGATCTTGTTCTGATCCATGTCTGCACAAGCAAGTTATGTGCGCGTCTGCCTCGTTTCATGCTCAAGAGTCCTGAACACCATCAGTGCTGGGGTCCTCACATTTGCATTTTGCTGACAGCTCAGCATTCCAAGAAGCTCCAGGACGAGCAAGATGGGAAAAGTCCAAAGTGATTATTTCAACAGTGGGGTCAATTTAATCCTCTTAAGTACCAGATGGTATTTATAGTTCAAGCAGGGGCGTTCAGTATCCTCTGCACAATGAGAATCAGGAGGGAGAGAGCCTTTGTAGTTCTTTTCAGTTCCGGTGGGCTATAGTTCTAGAACTTTCTCAGGCATCCATAGGAATGCAGATTCCTTTCCTGGTCTGCCCCAGTTCTTTTTGTCAAGCACGAAGTCATTTAAGAGTTAATTACTTGGTGTCGTTTGGCTTAACGCTCCTCTGACTTAGCTCTGACAAGTAACCTCTGGGAAACAATGAAAATAAATAGTGTTCGTAGGCGTCATTATAATTTTCAAATCAACTTCAGATGCGTCAGTTCCTTTGAACCTCAAAATATTCCCAAGAGAAGGAAAGTATTTCTATTACACCCATTTATGAGGGAAATATGAGGTCCGAGGTGCTTGGGATCCCGTACTCACACACTGGTAAGACCAGAGCTCGACACAGGTTTTCTGTCACCGGGTCTCAAGGTTTTTCTATTGTCCTAAGAACTGAGTAAAACCCCACAGCTGGTCAGAATGAGCAGTGCCTATGCCAGTCTCTGGTTCCTTTTTCTTTCTGGGCATATGGACATCAGGGAAGTAGGGTCACATGACTAGCATTGGACCATGAAGTGTGAGCAGAAGTGATGCGTGTCTTTGCCAGGCTGAGGCAAGGAAGGCCTTCTCTCTCTGGACTGAGGTAATTATGGAGGGGACCAATACTGAGACGACAGGCCCACTCCAAAGAAGCATCTGGACTCCTGAGTCACCTCATGTTGAATGGCTGTCCTGGAGAATCACCCAGAGCCGCGCTGTACGAGTGAGTGAGCGGCCCGGCTTTGTGGTAAGCTGCTGAGTTTTGGGGGACTGTTTGTTTCTGCAGCCTGCTCTGTGTTATCCTGCCGGCTACGAGGAATTCATACTCACACGGACCTACTGAGTGAGGACCCTCCTGCTGAGTGCTGGAAACCGGCTTCTACATGGAGGTCTGTCCCTTTCTTGCTTTGTGACCGTGGTCAAATCACTCCCACCTTCTGAATCCCAGTTTTCTTTCCTCCAACGGTAAGTGATAGGATAGCAGCAGTGGGCAAGTCCGGTTTATTTATTTATTTGTTTGTTTGTTTATTAAGCAAAGAGACCATTTTGGTTGACTATCTATCTTGTATAATCTAATGAATAACCTAAACTTACAGCTTCTCTGTTTGGCTGGCGGAGGGCCCTGAGTGGGGCTTCCTGAGCCGGGCCTGCTTGCTTTTCCTCTGCTTGACCTCCCCTGTCCCTGCTCCTCTCCCCGCGGCCACCTGAAGTCCCTCTGGGATGTCCTGGGGCTCTTCCCAGCCCAGGTTGGAAAGTCCAAACCAGAGGGGAGTCTGGGTTATTTTCTGTTCTCCAACTAGTTTCGGAGAATCTGGGCATATATTCCGGATTGTGGGCCTGCCAATTTAGTCCCATCAAGGCAAGGCTTCCCTTCAGAAGGCTAGTCATGGTCTTCACAAAATCCACGCTCATTTTTTTTTCCTGCTTTTGGCCAATGTCTCCTGAGCATCTACTATGTGTGAGGCCTTGTTCTGAGCACTGGGGCTCCAAAAAGTCACAGTTTCCATTCTGAGGAGTTACCTCATGGTGAGAAGTAGGGGGAAGATCGGAGGTCAAAGCCAGCACGTTTTTATTTGCGATGACCGTATCTACTGTTACTATTTTTCCAGTTCTGTTATGTTCTGAGCGCTTAGGATAAATTATTTTGAATCTTCATACTCCCCCATTATGTCCCAAGTATTAGACTCCTGGGTGTTCCTTAATATTGCTTTCGTGGGTGCCTTCTTTTTTTTTTAATTAAAGATTTATTTACTTATTTTAGAGAGAGAAAGAGAGAAGGAGACAGCACAAGTAGGGGGAGAGGCAGAGGGAGAGAGAGAATCCACAAGCAGATTCCATGCTCAGCGCAGAACCACACATGGGGTTCGATCCCGGGACCCGAGATCATACCGGAGCTGAAGTCAAGAGTTGGGTGACTCAACCAACTGAGCGGCCCAGGTGCCCCAGGTGTCGCCTTCCCATTTAACGGTTCAGGGAGAAAGCCTTGAACTGCCATGTGTTGCCTCCATCTCTCCTCCTGTGTTCTGGCCGGTTCTCCATGGTCCACCCCTTGATCTGGATTTTCCCAGACACTCCGGAAAGGCAGGCGTGGGACCTTGAGCCCCTGGAGGGGGCGGCTCTGGCCACACGTGGATAGAGTGGCGGGGAAAACGTGCCTCCGCCCGAAGCCCTGCCTTGGCTGGTCAGCCTCTGCCCGCCTGCTCCTTGCTGAGCTCAGTGAGTCCTCCAGAAGCCCCGGATTATCTTTGGTTCAATTTCCATCTTTTTCTAGAACTTCCCCCCACCCCCACTTTTTGGACAAGGCCTTTGGCCCATCAGTGTATTTTGGTAAACAAAATGCTAGACACTGATACCTCCAAATTCATTTTCCCAGCAATCTGGTCAAACTCTCTGTCACACCTTCTGTCCCACCTGTCTCTGTAGGTGACGGGGAGCAGTACCAAAATTTATTTCCCTGATTCAAATTAGACTGTGCCCTCGGTCATTTCCACTCCCTTCCCTGAAACCCCTGTCTGGAAGGCCAAGTAGCTACCTTCAGTTTCGTTTTATTTTATTTTATTTTTTTATTTTTTTTTTTTTAAAGATTATTTATTTATTTATTTGACAGAGATCACAAGTAGGCAGAGAGGCAGGTAGAGAGAGAGAGGTGGAGGCAGGCTCCCTGCGGAGCAGAGAGCCCGATACGGGGCTTGATCTCAGGACCCTGGGATCATGACCTGAGCTGAAGGCAGAGGCTTAACCCACTGAGCCACCCAGGCGCCCCTCGTTTTATTTTTTTAAAAGATTTTATTTATTTATTTGACAGAGACGGAGACAACAAGAGAGGGAACACAAGCAGGGGGAGGGAGAGGGAGAAGCAGACTTCCCGCTGAGCAGGGAGCCCGATGTGGGACTCGATCCCAGGACCCCAGGATCATGACCTGAGCCAAAAGCAGACGCCCAACCCCTGAGCCACCCAGGCGTTCCAGTTTTGTTTTGTTTTAAAAACACCCTTTTTGTGCCTGTAAAATAGAATTGACTCTCGTTGCTTGTAGATTCCATGTTTGTGAATTCCCCTCCTTGCTAAAATGTATCTGTAACCTCACTAAAATTTACCAGCATTCCCCACTTCTTTATGGTTTTGTTTTTGCTTTTTGTGTGTGTGTGGGGGGGGGTTGTTTTTTTGTTATTTTTTTGTTTGTTTGGTTGGTTTTTCAGACATGCACGCACATACGTAGAACAAGAAGCTTTTGGGGTCTCCGGATGCTCACATTCCCACCTGGGCTGGAGCAAGGGCATGGTCTGCCTTCCGGTTTTCGGGTTTCCACCTGCGCGCTGAACACAAGGGTCCTTGGTGTGGTCTGTTTCATGCCATGGTTTTTGCATTTTTTTGCACTTTTTGCTGGAGGTTTCCCCATTCTCCTGCCCCCGTGCTGTGTGCTGCCTAACGCAATGGCTGTCATGCGTCTTACTGTGTCCTTTCCAGCAAGAGTTCTAACCCGGTCGCCCGTGAGTTCACAGTGAGTGAATCAATGACGCCTATTAAACTAGATGTCTTTAAGCAGAAATACACACACAGAGTACGCGGACCTAGCCATCGGCTGAGGAACATGTGATCAGAGGCCCACAAGGTGCCTTCCCTTAGGGTTCCCCTAGGAGCAGAGGTTCAGCATTCGCTAACTCGGTGTTCTTGCCAACTTTATAGAACATAAGCACCCCAAATTCTGAGCATCCACGTTGTCTCCTCCCCCTTCTCCTTTTATACACAAGGGAAGTGAGCTCAGAGAAGCTGGCTGCCAAGTTCATGCCCAGTTTGACTGGCTCTGAGCCCTCTGCTCTTTCTACCCTCTCCCTCCTCTTCTGTCTAAAACCTTTGAAATGCGAGGTTTATTTTCTATCCCTTAAGGGGTCATGGAAAAATGGCCCATCCCCGCTTGTCCCCTGCATTTTAATTGTCCCAGAAGGGTCTGGGGGCTGGGAGTGGTAACCCGTCCCCCCCACTGGCCGGGCTGGGGACAAGTTTCTCACTGCAAGTTTTCCCCCACCCCCAACTTTGAAGCTTAATAGCTTTAAAATCTTACAAGTTGTAAAAACAATTAGAGCAATAATCTTAAAAAGAAGCAGAATGCTGCCTTCAAAGGAATGCGAGCCATTCACACTTCGTGGTTCCATGCGGCCCGGCAGCCCGGCGGGGCCTGAGAAAACGCAGAGTCGCCTTGTGAATTTGTTGATGCCAGTTTGGACAGACTGTTTATTTTCATGATTTCATGGAAGAATTTTAATTTAATGAGTGTTTTATACTCTAATGTAAAGCATCGTTCGAGCCCTGTAATTACCGTGTCAAAATAAAGCTTCCTTAAGCGGCAGCAGCCCGAACCCCAGGGCTGGGTCTTGTATCTGAATCAGGCCTGGGCCAGGCGGGGAGGGGGCCACTGGAGCTGATGGGCTTCTTAATGAAGTCGGAAACAAATGCCCCCGAGGGTGAGGGTGAGGGGTGCCTCGCTGAGCTAATGCCCCCCAACCTGGGGCTTCGGTTTCTGAGCCAATGGCCCTGGAGACAAGTGTCTCCTTGTCCTTGGTCAGTCTGCTGCTTCTCCTAACCAAGAAATGCTTTCGTAAAACCCGTCCATCCTACAGGTCCTGGTAGCAGGTAATTTCTGACACCGTAGCTCATTTCAGCTGCCCCCCCCCTTTTTTTTCCTAAAGGAGGATATTTTGTTTTGGGCTTTATGCGTGATCTACAAAAATGATTCTTCCTCTCACTTATTTATTTTACAGCATGGAGGAGAATTTCGGGCAGCCTGCCAGAGGACAGGCCAGGGCTACTGGTCCTCTAGGTCAGAACTGAAGGTCAAGTGGAAACCTCTGGTTTTCGCAAATTCCTTGTCCCAGTCGCCTACCTGTAATTTCTCTCTCCTCATCCACTCTCGCCGGGGCCGACATTCCTGGGCACCTCAGGCTTTTTTTCTCTAACGAAGCACAAAATGGTCTTTCCAGATGTAGACTGAGGACCTCATCTTTCATCACACACCCCCCTCCTTCCTGGACGGGGGATCCCCCAAACAAGCCACTGGAACGCCTTCTCTGGTTTTTTTGTTTTTTTTTTTTCATGTGAGGCTGCCCAGATTTGTGCTCATTGTTTCAGGTCCAAGAATCCAACCGAGCAATTCGAGAACTTGCTGTTTCCATCCTTGCTGAGACGTACGTATGCAGTCGAGGTGTCGGGTGCTTTTCTTACTTAGCAAGGGAGGGAGGGACTTGTCACTGTGGTCGTGGATCAGGCTCTGGCCCCTTTGCATTCTGATGACACTTTCCAGTTATGAAATGATAGCAGCAGGGAACATGCAAGCATTTCGTAGCATCCCAAGCCCCACTGGGACTCACTATCTCCTTCCCTCCCCTATGACTCAGGGCTGATGTTATCATGTTACCGGGG
The DNA here is from genome assembly GCF_002288905.1 of Enhydra lutris kenyoni. Lineage (NCBI taxonomy): Eukaryota > Metazoa > Chordata > Mammalia > Carnivora > Mustelidae > Enhydra > Enhydra lutris. The sequence continues at coordinate 24,748,267 of NW_019154104.1, read as the reverse complement.
TGGGGGTGACCCGAGGCCCCAGGGAGGGTGAAATGCATCACGAAGGTGAAGCGAGACTTCACCGTCAATCTTTTTTGATTCTCAGTTTTAGGCTCTGTCTAGTGAGAATTGCCAGATTTAGCAGAAGGAGGAAAAAAAAAAAAAGATACCCAGCTAAGTTCACATTCAGGTAGCTATTGAAGGCTTTTTAAAATACGCCCATATGATAATTAGGACATTCATCTACTAAAAAATTATTGATCCATCTGAAATTCAAAGCTTTCCTGTGTTCTATCTGAAAGCCCCATTTCCAGTCCACCAGCAGCCTTCCCTGAAATCTACAAAAACATGAGTTCTCTAGGTGCAAACTGCTGGCCGCTGGCTGAACGCGCCGGCCGCTGAGTTTCTTTTGGCTGGTGTATCTGACGTTTGAATTTGGGAGATTTTCAGATGGACCAGATGCTCTTCGGCCACCGTGGGCCACCGTGGGCCACCGTGATGCCCACTGCCACCCACGTGGCACCAACGGCTTCCTCTGGGTGTGGCTGCCTGGTCTTCCCAGCTTCTGAGCTGGGCACCCCGTTCCAGCCTTCCCCGGCCCTGCTCCTCGATGCCTTGCAGTTGGAGTACGTAGAGCAGCCTCCCGAAACCCCGGTGTGGGTCAGCTTCTGAAGAAAGGACAGACAGGGAGCACAGTGGACTAACCCAGCTTTCTGGACCGTGGTGTTGGTGAATTCTCCAGCACGGGGGCCTGGGGACTCCTGTGTGTGTGCCCGCGAGGATATGGGAGCTCAGAAAAGAGGAATAATTGGGCAGGGCACATGTCTGGCAGCAGGAAGGAGACTCAAGCCAGGCTGCCTGACTTATTCCACCATCCCGTCTTTCACCCACGCCCTATCTCTCTGACGAGTCACTCATTTGTTTCTGAGACCACATCTGCTGGGTGACAGCCACGTGCCCGGCACTGCGAGTCAGTTGTCTAGCGGGCGATTCTTTCTTCTCTCGTTTGGGACGCACGCTGTCTAAAGCTGGGACTGGGGCGGTCCTCTCCGGCCGTTCTAATCCTGCGATTCAGGGTCTGGATTTTTATTTCTGAAGAACACTGCATCTTGGTGGAAAACACTCTTCTCATTTTGTGCCTGTGATGCCGCTAAATTGTCCCCTGGATTTATTTCAAAGAGAAAAGAAGCAGCAAAGATTGCAATTCTTATGCTGTAGTTGCTTTTTTTAACTCAATTACGTTTTGACAATTCGGAATGAAACTTGGGGGCATGTCTTTGTTTAAGCCGTGGGCCTTTGCATTGGAACAGTCAGCTCAAGGTACATGGCTAGTGTCAGGACTAACGATCTCTGACAAGGGCATTTAGCGGTTGTAATTCAAATCTAATTCAGAACATCTTAGCACCGGACCTGTCAGGCCCTTAAAATGCGCTGTAACTACAAAACCAAGGGCAATAGTCCCAAAGCCAGCTCTGTGCGGCCTCAAGTTGATATGTCAACAAGAACAGTTACAATTAGGGGTTCTTTCAAGCATACTAAACTAATTTACAGTACTCGGGAAAAGTGGGAAAAGGACCCGAGGCTTAAAATCCCAGGACTTCTAGATTTCAAATCCACAGCACATAAAAATACAATTAGGGTTCAGCACCCCATAGCACGGGCTTGAGCCTGCCCCACGTGTACTTTTTGCCCTTAAAAATAGATACACTTAAAAAATGTATGCATGTATGTAGTTAAACAAAATAATAATAATAGTTGACTCTCACCCACCAAAAAAAAAAAAAAAAAAAAAGAAGAAGAAGAAAAGAAAGAAAGAAAGAAAAAAAGAAACAACCCTTGTCAGGTCTTATTAGGATCATGTTGTGGGTTTGTTGGACCCTAAACTGGCAATGCATCTATTTATTATTTGTGGATGCTGCTTGTAATTGAATCTGGCTTAATTGGGGAGTGTTTCTTCTTGACGGGGTTCCACTTTGGCCACAAAGCACCCGAAGTCGGTGTGGCCTGCATAGCTTGAACCAGGATAAGAAATCGGGCTGGAAGAGAGATTCAGAGCATGGCCGGTCCATTGGACACAGACTGGATTATGGTGACCAACATGTAATTTTACCATCAAGATAAAATGGGGCCCGATCTTAAAGCCCTCCGGTGAGTCTAGGCAGCTGTGCGCTTTTAAGAGGCCCTGCCTTCATGCAAGGACAAAGGCTAATGGGAATGTTTGCAGATTCTGCTTTTATGATTTATCTACTTTTTATGCACGACAATATAGACCCTCCACTCGAGGGACTCGTAAATGTGATTTTACTTCCCAAATTACAAAGCTAGTCAATTATTCGGGAATGAGTCATTCATTCAAAAGTGTCAGTAATGTGATGTGTTAACCATCAGGAAATTTTACACCAATTGGAATTATAAACACCAGATTTAAAAAAAGAAGAAAAAGAGAAAGAAAATCTTAGCCAGCAGTTAACTCTATTTATGAATGGTACCTCCTGTTAGGTACGACTACTTTTGGAGGAAGGCAGAGCTGAGGGATATAGGGGTGGAATTTTTCCCCCTCCTGTCCTTTCATCCCTACCCTAAAGCGCAAGTTCTTTTAATATCTTTGTGTGCGAGACAGAGATGGGTGGTGAGGCACCTTGTCCTGGGACAGAGAGGTTGCTCAGCTCAGTGGCTGAGCTGACGTAGGTGCTCTCCATAAGCCTTGTTGGCTATGGGATAAGCTGGGACCCCGCCGGGGAGGGACGAGAGTGTGGGCTGAGCTGCTTCCATTGAGCTGAGGCATGAAAACCCTTCTCTGCTTCCCCCACCAAGCATGGGGACTCCCCCTCTCGGGGTTTTCCTCCCTGGGCCTAGAGCCTGCCATGTTGACCCTGGGGGCTTTGGCTTTGATCCCAACATCCATAAACTCTTCCTTGTGGACAGGACTCTTGGAAGACTGCAGTTTGGCATTCTCAGAAGAGTATAATTGGAAAGGTTTTGTTGCAACAATGGATCGTGGTAGAAAGCTGACGGGGAAGCTATGGTCAGCCCATCCTGAAGTTCTTTCATGGAACACTGGATAACTCAGGGCTGGGGAACCATGGCATCAGAGCATCATCTCTGAGATCATCTCGTCCTGGTGTCCCAGAGGACCTTGGGGCTGTGTGTGCCCAAAAGACTCACTCACCCTCTCTGATGCCTCCATATCCCAACCACTTGGCTCCTTAGAGCCTCACCAAATGATTCTGCTTCTACATAGAACTGTTTCTGGATGTGAAATTTCTGAAATTCTCCCAAAACAGCCTTCACTGTTTCCTTCAGCAAACAGTGCATGTCAGTTCCTGCCCCCACAGTGTCCTCTTTGGCTGCCCCCAGATCTGGGGGAACATCTGAGACCCATGGGCTTCCATCACCGACTCATTATCTGCCTCTGGTATGCCACCTCGGGGCAGAGAGGAAAACCCAATCACACCCAGCCTTGCCCAATCTAGACTAAGTCAGGATTATAATAATGTATAATTACTTATCCCTTCTCTTTTTCCCAAGGGATCAAGGCTGCTGAGAGCAAAGGCTTCTGGTTAATTCATTATTTCAATAGCTATTTGCTGTGCTGGTTTCTGGAGCTACATGGAAGCAAAGATTTCTGGCCTTTTCAGTAAAAAGCAAAGGGTGTGATTCCTTCCTCTTGGTCTTAACTGAAATGGCTGTGAGGTGTAGAAACAGAGAAGGCCCTGCACCACCTGATAGATAGGGGACACTGCCAGGCATTGGTCACAAACCGATTCCAGCAGATAGAGGACGGATTCCAGAGTATGTTCAGAAAGCAGTATAACTCATAAGAAGAAACCTGGGCCCTATGGAGGGCTTTTATTTGGTGGGATATATTTATAAGCAAATCAAGTCATATATTTTTTAATTGTACTTATGTAATTATTAATGCATTTATTATATAATTGTACTTGTGTAATCATGATTATTTGCTAAGGGTCTCTCCCTTCCTACCAGACCATCCTTGCTAATCTCTGACTTCTGGGCCCTGCCCTATATCTGGCATATAGTATATACTCATTAAATATGTGTTGAATGAATAAACATAAGGGTGGTTACCCCAAGGGTAAAGCTGGAAGTGACAGTGGAAGGATGGTTTCTTAAAGCTGCAGGTGGGATCAATGTGTCCAGAAGAATTTTTTTAAAGGTTTATTTATCTATTTTTCAGAGATAAAGAGAGAGAAAGTATGTGTGAGCATGGGGGAGAGGGAAAGAAGCAGATTCCCTGCTGAGTGTTTAGCCTGACATGGAGCCTAACCCCACAACCCCAAGATGGTGACCTGAGCCAAAATCAAGAGTTGAATGCTCAACTGACTGAGCCACCCAGATGCCTCGTCCAGAAGATTTTTAAAATGGTATGTACAGCTTCCCAATCATTAGGGAAAAAAGACAAAGCTAAATACAGGAGAATAAGTCATTAAAAAATATCTTATGAAACAAGGTGATGAAAATAAGAAGAAACGTATCAGTATGGCAATAAACATGAATGGGTTAAATCTTATGCTTACTCCTAGACTGGATTAAAAAACCCAAAACCCCAAACCAAAAAACTCCAAACTCAGCTGTGTTCTGTTCCATGAGATACACCTAAACAAAGAGGCTTGAAAGTTTGAAAGAAAAGTGTTTTCAAAGCGCTTTTCAAGGAATTGTGGGATGAAGTAACTAGTGAAGCAAGGCAGAAACAAAAAACCACAGAGGATAATTTTTTGGTTGATATAGTTGAAAACATCTATCAAGAAAACAGAATGACCACAGTGTTTTATGGGATGAACTACATAGTATTAAAATCTAGAAAACAGACTGTTGATGATACAAAGAGAAATGACCACAAACATAACAAGGTGGGAAGTCAGCACCCGTACTTCTCTCAGTTGCTTAGACCAAGTAGGCAAAAGTGGGAACAGGGGTGATGTGAACAATATATTTATTTATCTCCTCTCATCAGCTGCTTTACAACTTTTCTGAGTCCCTGGAACGTCAAAAAGAATTCATGATTAATTTTGCTATCATAGAAATGCAGATATGTTCCAAAAAAGCTCCAGCCAAATTTCAAGCACCAGCAGTAACACCTGAATCATCATCCGTGCAAAAACTAGCAAAATCTGCTTCGAGAGCATGGAACAATGTTTTTCTATCTCTTAGATCAAAGAATAACTAAAAGCTGCCACTGGAGGCTACCTGGAAAATATTGATCATGACCTCACACTGCCCAGAAACACGTGGAACACGGTCAAATCTGTATCAGGTTGTGTGTGAGTTTCCTGCGGCTGCTGTAACAAACCAGGATGGAGTTGGCTGTGCTCGCTCTGGGGCTACATGGGGGAGCCTCCTCCGGCTGGCCCAGCCTCACTCCGATCTCAGCCTCCTGGACAGCATCTTCTCCTCTGTGTGTCTGTATCAAATATCCCCCTGCTTCCCCCTTAAAGGGATGCAAGTGGTGGTAGTTAGGGTCCAGCCCAATGATCCAGAACAAGATCCTTGACTTGGTGAATTAGGAAGTGAATATATCTCTCGGGAGGTCATTTTTCTTCCCATCTCAGATGCAAATCCATACCATAAAATGCTTTTCATTATTAGGTAAGAAAGAATACAAATCAATGAACAGAATATTTAGGTCAAGAAGTAAGAAAAAAGCACTCGACAAAGTTAAGGAAATCCAAAGGAGGAGATTGATAGAAGAAAGGGGCTGGTATTCTGTTTAGGTTTTTAGAACCACAAAAGTGGGGATGTGAAGGGACAATTTCTTAATTTTAAAATAGAAATATATAAATGTAAATATAAGATAAATAAAAATATTAAATGAACACACCTGAGATTTTATTTACCTCAGTAGTCAATAAGGCAACCAACAAGATGTTACAACTGGTTCAAAAAAGAATTCTGAGGGCAGAGACATGAAGTGCAGTTACATATAGATATGCATATAGATAGAACTTTTCAAGGCAGAGCCGGGTTCCAGGTCCAGCCTCTGGGTCAGGCTCCAAAGGATCAGGGGTGGCCTGGTCTGTGTGCCAAGGGCCCAGGTGATGCTTACTCATGGCTTGGGGCCATGTCCACTCAGGGCCCTCTGTCCAGCCCTTGCAATCAGGTGGGTATCATTAGGGACAAGCTTTGCCTCCCCTTCAGCCCCCACCTCTGGCTCCTTGGCAACTGATCACAGGGTCCCACAGATCGGAAACAGCAGCCCCTTGACCACAGGTGGGCTGTGGCCCCTGGGCCAGGTGGCGGCTCCTTCACCTCACCTCCAGGGCCAGCCCTCAGCCATCCTTCCCAGCCCTCCTGGAGGGAGATGTGTGTGTGGCCACTTCCCCTCAGAAAGGAGCTGAGGGCAGTTTCTCGGACTAGTGGCTGAGGGGACCCTGGAAGGCAGCTGGAGGGATGGGCCATTCGTGGGACACACACTGAGGAGAGCTGGCTTGTGCCTTTTCTGGGAGCTTCTTATCAGAGCCTCTGTGTTTCAGACAAATGGGCGAAAGGTCCATTGTATAAGAGAGCCCTGTCCTGGACCTCTCCTGCCCTTCCCCGCAGCCATGATACCGCAACAGGGCTCAGGAACTGGGTCCCCACCTCTGCAAGGTGACCCACACATATGCTGAGGTTTCACAGGAAACAACATGGTCAGAAAGTATAACGTAGCAATCAGGAGAGCAGACTCTGCACTACCTTGACCCTGCAGTTGAGCTGGGTGGCTTTGAACACATCTCCAAGACTCAGTGTTCCCATCTGTGAACTTGGAACGACAAAACCTAGCCTGTTAGTTGCAGTTGGAATTGAAGGCAATGATATCAGTAATACTCTTTAGCATGGAGGCCACTCTTAGTGGGTGTGTGGCGAAGGGGTGGGGGAAGGAAGGGATGGCGGCTGCTCCTATCTCCACATGAAAGTCTTAGAGAGGAAAGAAGGAACTTTATATTAATGGTAACAAATTTGATTGGAATGTCTACCAGTGTTAATCCCCTCCAACAACTCTCTATATCTATGACTTCATTTAATAATGAAGTTCAGAGAGGTTGAGTGATTCGTCCAAGATCACACAGCCAGGACATGGTTGAGTGGGCAACAAGTCTGTTTCTATCCAAACTGTCTGGAACAACACAGTGGTCCATGTTCATGAGACAGAGTGGAGCGCACCCACTGCCCAGGTTCCAGCGTGAATCATCTCCCAGTTGACTGGGAGACATTGAATCATAGCCAGACCCTGAGTTGTGGTCCATTGTCCAATAACCACCCACTTACTGACAGCCTAGTCTCTTTCTTTAAAATTTTTGATTGGTTAATTTATGAGGACGTGGTCGATGCACAAGAATTAAAATTCAAACGCTGTGGCCCCTGGGTTCAGAAGGTGCATGGAAAGGCAGGCACCCTCCCATCCCTGTCCCCAAGCCCCACAGGAGCGCCGCCCCCCCAGTTAGCAGAGACCCCCACAGTTAGCAGCTACCTCCAAAGACAGTTAATGCATATGATGCTGAATTCATTGTATTGTCTGTCCCCGTGTCAACAACAGCACCTCATGTGATCTGCCTTGCACCTTGCTTTCTCCTCTTCGATATACCTTGGGGCTCCCTCCACAGTAGATCCATATTTTGAGGACTGGACAGTATTTTATGGCTCACACCTACTCTATCTTACTTAAAAACGTATGTATTTCTATTTAGTGAACATGGATAGAATGGCATTTTATGTGCTAGGCTCTGTTTACACTTTTCAGGCATGGATTCGCGTCATGTAGGACAGCCCTCTGAGACCTGCTGTACTGTTTGCCAGTGTCTAGTGTGATGTGGGCTGGGGGCGGGGAAGCTCACCTTTTGGTGCAAATGAGAAGGAAGAGGGGAAAGAGACCTGAGCTAGTGTTTGCAGGCAGGACCTCCTCGGGCGTGCTCTGCTCTCACTATGTCTATTTCAACACTTTATATATTTGGGCTTATCAAATTGCATTGCAATTAGATGGTAAACAGGCAGTACTATTATCCCATTTGACAGATGAGGAAACTGTGGATCCCTGTGGTGCAGACAGGATTTCGATCCATGCATATTTGGCCCAGATCATACATACTGAACCACTGGGCTCTGTTGCTTCCCCCGGGGGGCCGGGGTGGGGAAGGGGGCCAGTTCTCAATCCCTTGACCCTCTGAAATGTGTTCACAGAGATGGGAGGAAAGAGCGAGTCTGGCGTCAGCAGCGAGGGGCAAAGCAGGTTCTAGTTAAAAGAGGATCCTGGGCCTGGGGTCCTGTTGGCAACACGAGGAGATGGGTCTGTGCTTCCAGGTTCAGGGACACAACCCATCAGAAGAGGGGCGTGTCGTTTGCCCTCTGTAGGTGTCCCAGCATCTTGTGCTCACGCTACCTCCTCCACTCTCTCTTTATCATAATCGTGGTCATCATCATCTCAACACATTGGAGAATGTGTTCATGGGACGCCTGTCTAGCGGACTTCTGTGCACGGTGCAGACAGGTCAGGGAAGGTTTCAGCATTGGTGGTCAGGGCCAGGGAACCTACAGAAGTCTCAGTGTCAGAGACCTGAACTTGGGAGGCGGAGAGGCATCCTTTTTCATGCCTGCAAGCTTCGCCCCACGGATTCAGTCTCTTGTCTTTCTAGAACGTCATCTCTATCAGGAATTTTGCCATAGCCTTTTGACAAAATTACACATCGACACTCTTTAAAAGTGTTGAGGTCATAAAAGACAAGGAAAGATGGGGAAAGTGTTGGAGACTGCAGGATGCTGGTGAGGATCGTGGGGTAGAAGGACCAGTGGGGGGAACTGATGAAATTCGAATAAGGCCTTTAGTTCAGCTATAAAATTGTGCCAAAGTTAGCAGGGTTAACCTGTAACGATTGCTCTAACTAGATGTTAATTTGGGGGGAAGCTGCATGAGGGATATACAAATACTCTGTACAGTTTCTGCAACTTTTCTGTAAGTCTACAATTAATTCAAAATAAAAAGTTAAAAAAAAAAGTTCCATATTTGAATTCAATGTAGTTTTTCTTTCCAACCCCCTTCCTTCTTATCTCTTTGCGCATGTCACACAGTCATGCAAGCGACGTTTTCAAAGGTCTTTGCTAATGAGGAGAACGGAGGTGTGGAGAAAGGGGGGAAAGGTAGGTAATCTTTCATTTATTATTTCTGTTTGACTTGAGAAGAAATTTCAAGGTGACCCATCTCATTGAATTTTACTCAAGTTCTTTATGCATTCTGCTTAAAAATTTAACTCTTAGACCTAAAGATGATTTATTTGGGAACTCCTTTGTTCTATAGGCCGGTCTGTGAGTATAGGAATAACTCACTAACTGCTTATTAATGAATTTTATGAGCATATATTGGTTTATTTAAAAAAACATGTATTGAATGCCTACTGTCCTATGTCAGGAATAGTGCTAGTGACCCAAGGTCAAACAAGACACAGACTTAATTTTGGGGCACTCAGGTTTCAGAAGAGACAGATAGTTGAATGCCTGAAGTGTCTCCTCATAGAGACATGTCCAGAATGAGACAATCTCATGAGAGAGATTGGTTAATTCTGCCTGGGACATCAGTGATGGCTTTGCTGCAGAGATGATATTTGAAGGATGAATATGATAGGGCCTTGCAGGATGAATAGGAGTTTGGTAGGTAGAAAAAGAACAGCAGGTGAAAGGGCAAGGAGGATTGTCTATACAGTGACCTCATACCCAGACTTTCATTTCATTGGGAAGGTACCAAATGACTGATCTTGCCAGTGGAATGTGAGCCCCAGATGTTTGCCACTTCTAGGCTGACACAATTAAGAAAGGGGTATATCATGTCTTTGACCTCTTCTCCTGTCTGACAGTTGGCTGTAGAGCATCCTGAGTTCCCAGGGAAGGGAGAGCCACAAGATGGGAAGGACCTGTATGATCACATGGAGGAAAACTTCTCACCAAATGGAACCACTCACCTGTTAGGTGAGATGTGAAATTCTGATGTGCTGTGCCACTGAACTTTGGGGACTTATTTGTCATAGCAGCGGGCACCTCCATAACTTATGCAAGCCCCTGGGGAGGTCCAGTGCGTGGAGGGAAGGAAGCAAGTGGTGGGCAGTTGGCCCAGAAGGGCTGGTGGGGTCTGAATGAGAGGAGTCTTGAGCGATGTTCTATGGAGTTTGAATACTTACCTGGATATGTTTTCTTTTGGGAAAGTTCATGGATCAAGTAGCATGGGAGTGGAGTGATGGGGCTCAAGTGTGTGGATGGGGCTGGAAAGTTTGCTCCCAGAGATAATTGAAAGTGGGGAGTAATCAGAGCCTAATTTAAAAACGCCTGAAACATCTCTGTCACTACACAGTTCAGAGGAGGTGGGCTTCAGCTCACTCACAGATTGGCAATACTTTAGCGGTAAAGACAATCTCTCTCCCTTAGTTTAATTTCTTCCAAAGTGTTACGAATGGCTTCACATTCATGAAGCCCTTTGAGCTCCTCAGTTAGCTGTGACTTTAGCAATATTATTACTTTAATACATTCCATGCAGACTTGCTTCTCCATTCATTGGCTGGGATAGTCACTCACTTCCCATCTCGTTAGCATGCATAAATACGGTTTTCATTTACAGAGATGGGATACATGTCTGGGTGAAATTACAACCCCCACTTCTTAAGGCTATTTTTACATTTATTTTGGAAAACGCATAAAGAATTCCTGACTTTTGCAAACAGATTAAAAAGTCATGTAAGAAAAATGTGAATGGTGGCAGCGCAATGTGGGATGCAGGGCTCAGTCATTTGCTGAGAGGCAGGTGTCTGGGTGGGAGACTTGCCTCCCTCTGAACTGCTCTTTGACTTTCGGTGAAGTTTCACCTTCCTGTCTCAGAAATGAGGGTGATTGCTCTAGGTCCATGTGTTCAAAAGTTAGGTTGATGTGCTACTTGTGGGAGATACCTTTTTTTTTTTTAAGAGTTGGGGAAGGGGCAGGGGGAGAGAGAATCTTTTAAAAAATTATTTTATTTATTTATTTGAGAGAGAGAGAGAGAGAATGGGTGAGAGAGAGAACACGAGCATGGGCAGAGAGAGAGGGAGAAGCAGACTCCCCACTAAGCAGGGAGACCTCTGTGGGACTTGATCTCAGGACCCCAGGATTATGACCTGAGCAGAAGGCAGACACTTAACTGACTGAGTCACCCAGGTGCCCTGGAGAGAGGAGAATCTTAAGAGGGCTCCACGCCCAGCTCAGAGCCCAACATGGGGCTCCATCTCATGATCCCTTGATCATGACCTGAGCTGAAATCAAGAGTTCATTGCTTAACCCAGAGAGCTACCCAGACGCCCCTGAGATATTCTTACTACAGGGACAGATGTTTTTAAAATTATAATATTTATATATTTATTTTTGATGTTTAATAAAACAATACAATTAACACCCAAGCCCATGATTTTGTAGGTATTAAGGAATATCGTGATTTCACTTTAAACTAAATTCATAAAAAATTTTAAAGGGGGTCAAGTTAAAGAAAAAAATAGGGAAGTAGTATAAGTACTTTGTGGATGTCGCAAAAATTACAAAGGTGCCATGTCAATGACTGAAGTTGGGGGTGCAGTGGAGTTTTTTCTAGCTTTGATGATTATGGCTGGTTGGGCTCTGATTCTATCGGTTTCCCTTTAAGAAATGAATCCAGATTGAACCATTTCTGTCATTATCGTACAGTGCACTATTTTTAAGTAGGCACTTTCAGATTATTCTTCTCTTCGATTCTTGAGACGCTCTCTTGTTTACCCTCAAAGTGATTCATTTCTTCAGGTGGTTCATAACTTTTTTTTTTTAAATTGCCATTTCACCTCTCCAGGGAGAGTTGAAGAGTTTTCTGTAGGAGTCCTATGCACTGCAGATTATAAGCTGTTTCTAAGAATGGCCTTTGCAAGTTTCACTTTTTACCAGACTAATTTTCATATTAATGTGTCAGTTTAGGGTTCCAATGCTTCTCTTATGAAGAATAAAAAGTTTGACTTAGGTTACCAAATTTTAGAAGGTGGATTTTTCTCCTGGGCAGGGCTGTGGGTGTGTGGCAAGCTCCCTTGCTATTTTTCTGCTCCTGGCTTTATGCGAGAGTCTCTATTCTTTTACATCCTTACACACTCCTGTAAAGGTAACTCTCCTATCTCCTTAGACACTGAGACCTCTGCTCTTGGAATGAAGGAAGCTACAGTCAGTAAGTCACTGGTGTCACGGGAAGTTCATTGAGATCCACGGATTTGTCATCATTCATTCATTCATTCATTCATGCCTTCACTCATCACAGACATGTACTGAGTGTGTCATATACCAGGCACTCTGCAGGGTACTGCGGAAAAGATCTCCCAGAGCTTATCTTCTAATAGGATCAAAATGAAATTTTTAGCTCCCTGGCTTCCTGGCTGTTAACTTGGGGCAAATTACTGAGCCTCTCTGGACTTTGATCCAGCACAAGGTGAGGAAATAGCTTAGATCAGAGTGCGGGCATTCCTCGTGCTAACAGAAGGAAGAGCATGGTTTATGGCTGTAAGTAGGTTGGTGGATTTCATGGAGAGCCGTTTAAAAGTTGTCTTCTGATGCTTCACACCTGTTTCAGTGAAATCATGTAAATGCAAGACATTAGCGGAGAGCAAGTAGAGAAGAGAGGGTATTGGCACTTTGGGGAGAGGGAGGGCACTGGATGAGATTCTAGGAGATGGATGACCAGGATAAATTGAAAAAGGATTGCTGGGTGGCACCCAGAGACCACTGAGACTTGGGCCGTGAGCTCAAAGGCAGCCCCTTGGCGTGTCTTTCCCCAGCGCGTGGGTGCTCGCGTGGAGCAGACAGGTACCTTTAACGAGGCTTTAATGCTCACGGTTTCATCAGCCCTCATGACAGACCTGAGAAGTTATTTCGTAGCCACACCCCAGATGAGCAAACTGACATGCGAACGGGTAAGAGGACTTATCCGAGCTCACATTTAGGAAGGGTAAAGCCGGGGCTGGAGGCTAGGACTGGCCCCAAGGCTCACACTCTTGCTCCTGGTCACAGAACCACCCCAGGAACCTGCGACGGGAGATGTAGGTGATTTTGACTGTTTCATCAGGGAGAGCCTACTCTTCAGGCTCCAAAGTGGACTGTCAAGGTCGAGATTCAGTTCAGCTGCAAATTCAACAGTAGCTCAAGCCACATCACTTCCTCTCTGCGGACTTGATTCTTGTCTCTGCAGTGAGAGCATTGGTCTAGGGGCTGCCTCTGTTCCTTTCCTGCGCTTTTATGCAAAGGGTTTCTCACCCTTTCCCTCCCTGTCTTAGAAACATGTTGGGATAAAAGAGACTCTTGGAATCCCTGCAGAAGTCCATCCCCTCATGGACCCGAGATCCTTCTTGTTTGATGCAAATACATCTGAGCTTCGATCCTTTCCGACCACCATCCCCCAAATCTGGAGCCTGTTGAACGTGAACATCATCTGGAGTGGAACTCAAGCCGCGCCGGACAGGACAGCAGGTCAGGGCACCGCCGCCTGTCTCACCACGGACTTTGCAAGCCCCGTCAGACGGAGGCACTTGCTGTCACCGTGCTGCCCCCGTAATTGCGATAGGCTCTTTTGTTATTAAACAGACCCAGCCCAAACAAAAGGGATACTGTTTCTTTTATGAGTAATGTGCTAACTCACCCTTGGAAAAAAAAAAAGAAAGAAAGAAAGAAAAAGTTCAAGTCCAGCGTAAGGACTGAGACAGCATAAGATTTATTACGAAGGTTACAGAAATTATTCCTTCTTCACAGCACTTAAATTGTCTAATTATTCACAGCTGTTTCCAATTTGTCTCAGGTTGTTAATTAAGGCATGTGGGTCTTCCCCTCCTTCCAGGGGCGGCCACCTGAAGCCTCAGGAGGCACCACACAGAGGGACTGGGGGCGAAAGAGGGTCTGGGGACTTGGAGGGATCGTGTTGTCCATTAACTTCTCGCTGAGATGGAAATAAAACTCAAGAGATGCTAATTTCCGTTATGCAAATCAGGGATGCTGATTTAGGGGATTACCTATGGAGGGAGAGCCCTGAGTTCTTGACCTCTGGAATCCAGGGGTCCTCTGATCACCTTGGGAACTTTGGGGAGCCATGGGAAGAACAATCTTGGGGAAGTGAATGGAATGAGTGGGTCTCTCCACCCCGGCTAAGCCCAACACATAGAAATGATCAAGTCAGACCTCCCTACTTCCCCACACCCCACCTACCAACCCTTTCCCTTTGCAGATTTTATTCTCTTTTGGACCCATCCTCTGTCTCCCCATATACACCCCTTGTATCGCCTTGTCCCAGCCATCCTTTTTTTGCTTGGATTTTGAGCAAAATTACAGTCAACCTTTATTCAACAAACACTGAATGGGCACCTGTTGTGTTATGAGCAGAGCACTGGGGTTCTAGAAAGGAGTAAGATGTGTCTGATTCCCCTGTGGATTGGAAGATGTAAGGGAAAGTATCTTAATCATCTTTCATCTCTCCTTGGTGCCAGCAGGGCTGTATACCAGGAGTGCCAGGGGCTGGTATACAGTAGGGGCTCAATAAGTACATGCTGAATAAATCAACAAACCACAGAATATTCTGGCTAGAAGAGACTTTGGTGATAAATGAGGCCATCACTTTGGTTTGAAAAAATATTTTAGGTGCACCTGGCTGGCTCAGTCAGTAGTACATATGACTCTAGATCTTGGGGTCATGAGTTCGAACCCCATGTTGGGTGTAAAGCTTACATAAAAAATAATAAAAATAAAAATTAAAAAGTATGTTAAAATTATTTTTCTCCAGAGCAAACATTTATTTTAGAAAAATTAGAAAGAGAAGAAACTAGAAATCACCTATACTCCGATCCCTGAAACATAATAATTATTACCAGTTTTCACATGCCCCTTTTGGGTCATCTTCCAAAGGATGCCATGCTTTATTATTTTTTTTTAAGGTTTATTTATTTATTTGACAGACAGAATTCACAAGTAGGCAGAGAGGCAGGCAGAGAAAGAGGAGGAAGCAGGCTCCCCACTGAGCAGAGAGCCCAATGAGGGGCTCGATCCCAGGACTCTGGGATCATGACCTGAGTCAAAGGCAGAGGCTTAACCCACTGAGCCACCCAGGCACCCCTGCCATGCTTATTTTTAAGTACAACTGGGATCCAATCATTTTATTTAACTAGATATTGTTTTATCATTATCATTTTACTATAGTAACATTAGGAACATCTAGGTCATTAACTTCAACCACATCACGGCCCTGGCCGGTCAGTTTGATTCTCGGTGCTGGCACATCATTCTTAATAAACATACTATGTTTGATTATCTACTTTTATTGCAGTTTCTCTACCAGTGATCAGATTGCTTCAAGTTGCTTTCACTGTTCTTCCTTTGTGATTGTACTTGATGCTCAACTGAACACCCACTACTTTTCGGAAGAGAAAACTGAGACTCAGAGGGGGCAGTGATTTGCCCCATGTGGCCATCCAGCTGTTAAGTCATTGTCTCCCAGCTCAAACCCATCCTTCTACATTCTTCTCTGTGGTGTTGGGATAGAGACTCTATGAACCCTACTTTTGCTTTTCTATTGTAGAGGGAAGAAAAGGACACACGAGAAGATGAATGTGGGAAGTCTCTGAAATGGCTGGAAAGGAATAGCTTTGAGGGGGCTATCTGATGGCTGAGGACTACAGGGCCTAGAAATATCTATTTGTGACTTTGAAACAGAAGGGGAGGGGCGCCTGGGCGGCTCAGTGGTTTAGAGTCTCTGCTTTCAGCTCAGGTCATGATCTCAGGGTCCTGGGATCAAGCCCTGCATCGGGCTCTCTGCTCGGCGGGGAGCCTTCTTCCTCCTCTCTTTCTGCCTGCCTCTCTGCCTACTTGTGATCTCTGCCTCTGTCAAATAAATAAATAAAATCTCAAAAAAAAAAAAAAAAAAGAAGGGGAAGTCTCAGGTCTCTGCACTGTCAGCCAGGAGTGTCATTTTATTTATTTATTTGTTTTTATTTTTTGGTAAAATGGAGCACGATATAAAAGGCAACGATGTAAAGATAGTCACTGGAGAGTGAGTAAAAGCAGGGAGACTCTCTAAGGGAATAGACACTTGGAAGAAAGGAGTGGCCTGGGGTGATTTCTGGTTTATAAAGGCTTTTAGCTGAAGGCAGGCCACCATGGATGACACAGGAGGCAGCTAAAGTGCTAATTTCTCAACTATTGGGACTACATCAAATTAAGTTTCTACACAGTGAGGGAAACAATCAACAAAACTAAAAGGCAACCTACTATATGGGAGAAGATATTTGCAAGTGACATATCCAATAAAAGATTAGTATCCAAAATATATAAAGAACTGATACAAATCGACACCAAAACCCAAATAATCCAATTAAAAAAGGGCAGAAGACATTTCTCTAAAGAAGACATCCAGATGGCCAAGGGACATATGAAAAGAAGCTCAACATCACTCATCATCCTCGGGAACATGAAAATCTAAACCACAATGAGATATCACTTCACACCTGTCAGAATGGCTAAAATCAAAACCACTAGAACCAAGTGTTGACACGGATGTGGAGAAAAAGGAACCCTGGTGCACTGTGGGTGGGAATGCAGACTGGTGCAGCCACTTTGGAAAACAGTATGGAGGTTCCTCAAAAAATTAAAAAGAGAACTATCCTATGACCCAGGAATCACACTACTATTTACCAAAACCAAAACCAAAACCAAAACAAAACCCAAAAAACAAAACACTAATTCAAAGGGATAAATGCACCTCCACATTTATAGCAGCATTGTTTATAGTAACCCAGTTATGGAAACAGTCCAAATATCCATTGATAGATGAGTGGATAAAGAATATATTATTCAGGGGCACCTAGGTTGATTAAGGGTCTGACCTTTGGCTTAGGCTCAGGTCATGACCTCAGGTTTGTGAGACTGAGTCCTGCACTGGACTCTGCACTCAGCACAGAGTTTGCTTAGGTTTCTGTCTTCCCCTACCTTTATCCCTCCCCTCTGCTCTCTCTCTCTCTTTCTAAAGTAATCTTTTTTTTTTTTTTAAAGAAGGTATTATTCAGCCACAAAAAAGAATGAAATCTTGCCATTCGCAATGACATGAACAGAGCTAGAGAGTATACTGCTAAGCAAAATAAGTCAGAGAAAGACAAATGCCATATGATTCCACTTGAGGAACAAAACAAATGAACAGGGGGGTGGGAGGTTGGGGGAACCAGGTGGTGGGTATTGGAGAGGGCACGGATTGCATGGAGCACTGGGTGTGGTGCAAAAACAATGAATACTGTTACGCTGAAAATAAATAAATAAATAAATTAATTAATTAATTAAAAAAATGAACAAAGCTAAATAAATAATGAGAGAGAGACACACACACACAAACCAAGGAATTAAGTATAGAGAACTTCTCTTAAGTATAGAGAACAAACTGATGGTGGTGGGGAGATGGGAGAAGGGGATGGGGATTAAAGAATGCACTTCTCATGATGAAAAATAAAATGATAAAAAATAATAAAATGTATAGAGCTAAAAAATAAAGTGGTAAATTCTTTTTTAAAAAATATTTTATCCATTTATTTGTCAGAGAGAGAAAGACAGAGAGTGAGCATAAGCAGGGGGAGCAGTAGAGGCAGAAGGAGAAGCAGGCTCCCCTCTAAGCAAGGAGGTCAATGTGGGACTCAATCCCAGAGTCCTGGGATCATGGCCCAAGCCAAAGGCAGCCACTTAACTGACTGAGCCACCCATCTGCCCCTACAGTGCTAATTTTGGACTTTTATGAAAATGATAGTATGACCTACACTTTCTCACTTGATAACCAACTGAACCTTTGAGCTAAGTTTATGTTTTCCATTTTACAGATAAGAATACTGAGGTTTCCATAAGGGGAAAATAATTGCTCTCACTTACTGTGAATATCCTGCATGGCAATTGTTAATTTACCTTCTTACTCCTCTGGACAATAATTTATAAAGCAGATATGCTTAGTACTCCAACTTACAGCTGGAGAAAAGGAGGCACAGAGAGCTCGAGGAATTTGCATGATGCTGCTGTGCCCAGGAAAGGCTGCAGTGAAGCATGGAACTCAAATATACACCAAGCCATGGGGAAATGTTCTACAGCTCAGGATTTGACCTGAATGTACCACCAACTAGCTGTGCCATTGTGTGTTCCTTCAGAAGAGACTGTGTGTGTCAGAACATGAGCTCCAGAGTTAGCGGGGGTTCAAATCTAGCTCATGAACTTGGGCCTCAATTCTCTTAATTATAAAATTGGAATAGCAGTTAAGACCCAAATCCTAGATTTGTTGTGAGGATTAAATAAGGGAAAACATGTCCAATGCTAATAATATCATCTGGAAAATAATAAGAACTCATTAAAAGTTAGCTATTTTCGGGGCATCTGGGGGGCTCAGTCTGTTAAGTGTCTGCCTTCAGCTCAGGTCATGTCCTGGGACAGAGTCCTGCTTTGCGCTTTGGACTTTGGGCTCCCTGCTCAGCAGGGAGTCTGCTTCTTCTTCTGCTCCTTACTCCATTTGTGCTGTTTCCCTCTCAAATAAATAAATAAAATCTGAAAGAAAGAAAGAAAGAAAGAAAGAAAGAAAGAAAGAAAGAAAGAAAGAAAGAAAGAAAACTATTCTCCATGCAGGCAATGACATAGTGGTAGGAGATGCTGTCCCTGACCCGGCTTGCCTTTATCCCCACATCCTTACCATGCACAGATGCCCTGCTCCCAGCTGTCGGCACCCACATTTCTGCCCCGGGACTTCCTCTTTGTGTCTGGAACCGTCTCTGCAGGCAAGCGAGACACATTGGAAGTGCAGATAAAGTACCAGGTTTGGTAGCAGTCCTCAACAAATGACTAAGGGCAGTCGGTACATCAATACCTCAGCTCTCCCACCCCTGGGAGGGGAGGACTCAGGCACGTACTTGCCATCATTTCCAGAACTTCCTGGTGGAACGGAGCCCTAGTTGAGCACTGATAATCCACATTTCATTATCTCACTTTCCCCCTCCCCCTTGGGGTTTCCTAGAATCACCTCCCCCAAATCACAGGCACTCGAATCTTTGTCTCAGGGTCTGCTTCTGCGGGAGCCCCAACAAAGACAAGGAGCTACCATTTTTAAGCTCTGTCTTTGTGCTGTAAACTCTCAGGCCTGTGACACACAGTTTTTCATTTTCTTTTTTAAAACATGTGGTTGTGGGGACCACTATTACTTTCATTACACTCAAGAGAAACAGACTCAGTCAGCAGGGAGAGAGGAGAGAGAGTCCACCGAGGGTATCTCTGCTTCCCAAACCCATGTTTTCACCATCGTGAAACATGAGAGGTGTCTCAGGAAGAGTTTGCTGTGGGAGCGAGCCTGTGTCTGGATGGGTTCTCACAGAGAAGCTCTCCACAGTGTCCTTTGGAAGCAGGTAGAACGTCTGCCTGAGGGGATTAGGGGCCTCTCGAGGGCAAGGCATCATCTGCAGCTCCCTTCCTACCTCTGCTGCCTCTTTCCATTGGGTCCACTCTGTTCTGTTCAGCCTGGTGTCTCTGCATTTCTGGACCTTCTCCCAGTCATGGTCTACTGAGAGGAAGGGAAATTCAGGCCCTGAGACCGGGAGGATGAGCACAGATTCAGTCTGGCCAAGAGGAGGACAGGATTTAGTAAGGGCAGGATGTGGGCTGGGTGTGGGGGACCCAGGTTAGAGTCCAGACTTTGGTTCCCATTAAGCTCTAAGACCTTGAGAGTTCCCATCCCATCTCTGAGTTTCTGGGTTTGGGGGGTTTTTGTTTTTGTTTTTGTGTTTTTTGTTTTGTGGGAAATGAAAGATTTGGTCAAGTCACACACACAAATGACCCAAAGGCTGGTAACGTGAATGGGTGGAAGGCCAGGTGTGAAACAGAAGAGAGTGTGGAGGATTGTGGCACAGTGGCCTAAAGGTACAGGAAAAAAGAGAGAGAGAGAAAGAAAAAAAGAAAGAAAGAAAGAGAAAGAAGCAAACAGACAAATCAAACAATTAAGCAGGCGAAACATGCTGGACAAAGCATGTGTTTCATTAGAGATGGCCCCTGAACTGCTTCTCTGAGACATTTGGACTAAATGTCCTTTACGTCTTTTGATTCTTGGAGCTCTTCATTAAATGTTGGAGACGCCAGTCTTCCGATGGAATTGCGTCTTTGTGGATACTGTATTTCCTTTAAATTAAAAAAAAAAAAAAAATCGACATTTGAACAGCTTCCCGAGGAATGGCTGCTACAAAGGGGGCTCTGAGCCTCCACCGTCCACGTCATTCCCGGGCTGAAAAATCTTTGCCCCATTCCATAATTTATTGAGAGCCTCCTGCGTGCAGACTCTGTGTTGGCGCCAGGGACGCCTTGGTGACCAAACCAAAGTGGGGCCCGCCTGGCAGCGGGGAGGGAACAGAGACATCAGACTCACCTACTCTAACTTCAGGTGGTGATGAGTGCCCCACAGAAGGAGGCCGCTGGGTGAGGGGCAGAGCTGGGGGTGGATTTCTAGGTGAGAGGTGGCATTCAGGAGGCTCACTTGGGGCAGAGACTCTGCTGAAAAGGAGGGAGCCAAGGGGCTCTCCGTGGAAAGAGCGAAATGATCTGAATGTGCAGCAATGGTCGGCTCTGCCCTTCAGACAAAGCCCGAGTTCATTAATGCGCTATTCCACGTTGTTCTCAATTCCCTCCTTGTCTCTACTGCCACCTTCATCTCCTGACGCTTCCCAGCTCCGCAGCAGGTGTCCACCGTGCCACACCAGGTGAAGTCTGTCCCCGTGACATGCTTTTCCTCCCCCTTCTGTCATGGCCGCTCTGCTTGGGGGAACAGGGAGGAGGCAACCAAAGGCTCTGTCCCTATGGGGTGGGAAGGGAATGGGACAGGGGAAGGGACAAGGGAGGCCATCGCCTACAGAAGTTCGGGGAAGCATGGCTGAGCGAAAAGCCCAGGGGGTGAGGGAGAGGTCCACAGATGAGAGATGGTGAGAACATCGAACCTCTGGGGATCTAGTGTGTCACACTCCATAGGTGGTGGCTTGTCAGGCTTATCCTCAGCATGTCCAGCTATTTCTCCAAAAAGATTCTGTGGTCAAATCACTTTGGGAAAAACTGTATCCCCTGTGTCCCTGTGGAGCATGTTGGCATGGTAAATGCTCTGAGAAGTCCTGTAATGAAGAAGGGTGTGGAGCTTTCCTTTGAACTAGCATTTTCCAACCCTGTTTGGTAGTAGAAGTATTTCCCCAGGGGCCATCTATGCATTTTCCTCAGAACTGTGTCGTGCAGGGCAGCAGACTTATTTACAGGGCTGCCCAGAGCTGCAGTCAACAGTACTGCTTCACAGTGGATCGCGGGATGAGTGTTTGAGCCCGTATATCTGTACTACTTAACATTCTGACCCATGTTAGAATGGCCATCAACAAAAAAAAAAAAAAAAAAACCCTTGTACATACCAAGTGATAAATATTTATGCTTAATTAAGATCTATGATTATGGAAAGAAGGCCTGAACGATTGAGTTTGAGACTGTATTCCCCTTAAAATTGTTCTTTCCTTCTACCATGGTCGCTGGTAAAGGCTTAGTCAGCTGTCTCACTCAGTGACACTGAGATATAACATCCATGGTGGCGGCTCCTTGAAATCTAGGTCCAAAGTCCAGGAAAGGATGGGGACCCCCTACAGGAAGAGCTTGGGTGGGAAAAAGGCAGGGACTAGAGGAAATCTCCCAGAATCTTCCTCAACCCCTAGTAACTGTCACTAGATTGGGACCACCTCAGGGGAAGGATATGTATGAACTTGTCTAGGAGTATGTCTGTCTGTCTGTCCCACAGAGCCTGACACACCATAGGTGTGCAGTAGAGTTTTGAGGAATGAATGATTCCCTCTCTGGCTTTCTTTGATAGGATGACTTTCTTAACACTCAACTGTTCAATCATGCTCTTGGCATGATGTATTTACAAAGCCCCTGGTGTGTGCCAGCCTTGGGGCTAGGGATGACTGATACCTAAGCTTAAAGAGTTCCCGGGTTAGCTCCTCCAGTGTTCATGTCAGGGGGCCCCTCTAGCTCTGGATTCTTCAACTCTAAGAGTCTATAATTTTATCATTCCCAAACTCTGTTATTCTAAGATTCCGTGATTCCATGACTCTCCTTGTGAGCCCCGGACATCTGCCTTTATTTTGGATCCTCGATCGGACGAGTTATCTAAATAGGAATCTTCACAGTTCATTTATTTGTGAACGTATATCAAGCGTTGATGAAGAGGTCACCTCTAAGAAATTTGTAGATTCAGTTCAAGGTCAATTGACGCTAACTGTATTAAAGCAAGATCTTATCTCTCGCCATGAAATATTAGCCGTTCTTTTCGTAAAAAAAAGAATTAGGCCAAAATAGTTCACATTTAGAAAAAAAAAAAAAAGACTTCGTTGCTGCATATATGTACGCATATGCTCATTTGGTGGTTTTTGTCTCTTAATTATGAACAGGAGGCAACGATCTAGGGTCACGGAGAGGGTATGTTGCATATGGACTTGGCCACAGGCAAAGTTCATGGAGGGTAGCACCCAAGAGCTGGGAGGAGGTAAGGAGGGCAGTTGCCCACTCACCCAAGGTCCCACGGGAGTTTGATGGCCAAAAACAATCCCCTGCCAACTCCTGCCTCCCACTCCAGCACTCTCCCTGCATTCTGAGGCTGGCCAGGTAGGTGGGTGAGGACCAGGAGTGGAATTAGGACCTCAAAAGCACAAACTCTATTTTCATGGGTTTCATCTAGCACTGAGAAGACAGCTTGTCTCAGCTCGAGGGTGACAGTGTGACGTGGTAGAAAGATGGGAGGCTGGAACTCGGTTGGGTTTAGTACAAATTCCCCACGTCCTGTGGGGTTGGACCAGTGACTTCCCTTGTCTATGTCTTGATTTCTTTACATATACATTAAGGATGTTGAAATCAATGGTCTCAAAATGAAATTGTTCTGCATCCCCATTTATATTCAGAGTGGTTATTTTATAAATATTACAATCATACAAATAATACATGAGTAAATTACATACGACATGATACATGTACCAGAGGGAATACATTGTAGACAAAGTTGAAGTCCATTTTGGTTCCCTCTCCCAGCGCGATCCTGGTCCCTGTTCCACTTCCCAGAAGAAATGCTAATCAACTCGGTTTGTATCCACGTATTTTTACACCACATGGGTGCATATGCTCTCATCTCTTGTGAGTGTGTGTGTGTGTGTGTGTGTGTGTGTGTGCGCGCGCGCGTGCACGTGCGCTTGCTTCTGCATGACTTTTGTTGTTGGTTGTTTCTTAAGTTTGCTCTCATTCCACATTTAGCTTTTCACTCCGTAATATATCTCTGAGATCTTTTGGTGTCATTAGTTTTGATTATTTGCAATATTTAATTTTTTTTCTCAATATTTTAAATTGTTGCTTTGTAGACAACTCAGCTTATTTGGACATTCCTGCCTTGATGGTGGTTCATGTTGTTTATTTTCTATTTCCCTAAATAATCTTGCAACGGACAATATCCTTCTTGCTCTTAGTCTTGTGTTCTACCTAAACGAGCATGGGGCCCCTCCGGTGGAGGGAATTGCCGGGAAGTGATGCTGGGTTTTACTCCAGTGCTATCCTGAGTGGCTGAAGTGGCCCAGGAATGATCCATTTCTGGCTGCTATGTTTCTCTCTCCCGCTCCCTTTGTCTCTCTGGCCAGGACTCCTCCTCCAGGACCTTTCTCTCTCTCTCTTTTTTTAAAGATTTTATTTACTTGCCGGAGAGAGAGAGAGTACACACAAGCTGGCAGAGAGGCAGGCAGAGGCAGAGAGAGAAGCAGGCTCTCCACTGAACAAGGAGCCCCACACAGGACCCGAGCCCAGGACCGCAGAATCACGACCCCAGTGGAAGGCAGCGGCCCAACCAACTGAGAGCTGCTCTAACGTCCCATCCTTCCAGCTCGGGGACTCCCTGCAGCAAGGTTATTTCTCTAACTCAAACTCAGAAATCCCAGGGAAGGACTCTGATTGGTTCCACTTGAGTCACATGCTCTTCCTTGAACCAATCCTTAATCCAGAGGAAGGAGGCCAATGATTGGCCAGGTCTGGGTCACGTGCTCACCACGCAGCTCCTGCTGTCAGGGCTGTGGCAGAGCCCACTAGCCTGATCAAAGCGTTACAGGCTCCTTCATTTCCAGGATGTCTGTTCAAAGCTCTGATAATCCTGGAAGGCTTGGAAAAGCAGAAGTCTTTGTTTCTACTGCTCAAATCTTCCTATAAAAGCAAGGAGAGAGTAACACTAACATTTTTGAGTAGCTGTGCTCCCTGGCACTAGGCTAGGTATTTTGCTTTAACTTAATTCTCTCAAATAACACCTGAGACAGATATGATGCCTATTTTATCAGTGAGCAAACTGAGGCTTGGCGGGGTTTACTGACTGCTGTGAAGTGGCGGCACTGGGATTGAACCAATGTCTGTTAGAGCGTGGGGCTGGAGCTGAGCTCAGGCTGGGCTCCAGATGCACCTGCCTTTTGGGAAAAGCCGTTCTCTTCTCATCAGGAGCAGACCCAGGTGAACTTGGTATCTGTGCTTGTTTGTCTCCAGATGTAGCTGCCTGCAGTCCCCACCACCCCCAGCCCCGTCCCCCGACATGACGCTGCTCCCTACATCACCAGGAGGCATCCCTTTCCTTACTCCAGGAATTGGCGCAGAGCCTAGACTGCTTTGACCAATAAAACCTGGAGGAAGCAATAATTTTGCACTTCTTTTCCTTTTAAGTTTTTTTAAACTTCACTGAGAAATAATTGAGACTAATTGACAAATAGAATGGTCTATGTTGAAAGGGTATAATGCGGTGACTGGCTTGATGTACTTGTACATTGTGAAATGACTGACAAGGTCAATATAGTGAGCACCCCATCACTTCCCTGTTAACTTTTCTCCTTGCGGTGAGAGCCAATTTATTAACCGTAGCCACCGTGCCAGGCACGGGATCCTCTGCCCTTATTCTTCTTATAAATGAACATCAGCGCCCTTTGACCAGCGTCTCCCCACGACCCGTCCTTTTAAGTTTTTACTATGGTTAGTGCTTGTGAGCGGGTCCTTCTGAAGCTTGACTTACTTCCAAAGGAAGTGTACTTTCTCTTTTTTAAGTGGTGCTGTCTCTGAGTCATCCTTTGACGTTAACAGCACATCAAAGGAGAGATCTGAGCCCTCCTATGGATGAGTCAGTTTGGGTGCGATGGTAGACTGGAAGTTAGACCTTCTCTATAGGACTAGCTTCCTATAGGAGTGAGGAAAGATACAATAAAGGGCTGGAGAGGCTCACTTTACACTTGCTTTTCTATGTTATTTGACATTTAAGTAGAACTTCTGGATGTAAAAGTACTATGTACTCCCTGTAGAACATTTGTAAAATGTAATATATATATATATATATATATATATATATATATATATATATATTTATGTAGGTCAATAGAAAGACAGAGATCACTTCTAGTTCTACCATTCTTCTGTAAAGAGTGTTACCAGTTTGGTATTCTTCCCAATATACAACACACACACACACACACACACACACACACACACACACATTTTACACAGAATCATTCTGGATGCACAGTGTTTGTGTTCTTCCTTCTTCATATACTCTCACAAGTGTTTATCCTGGTTCATTAAAAATTCCTTGCAAATAGCCATGTTCAGGGCCACCTTGTTTTCCACGCTTTGGGTTAGCGTGCTTCGTTTAACCGACCCTCCACCATGCAGGAAGGCTTGCAGCGCCTTGCTAGTGTGAGCTCCGCAATATGGAAATGTTTATGACTCTGGATGGAAGGATCCCTAGATGTGGAAGTACAAGGTCAGGTCCAAAGTGACATTTCCTAAGAGCGATTTGGAAACTGACCTGCTTGAGGATTCCTTCTCTGGTATCAGCTCTTCCCGTGCTGACGCTGACTATTCTGAAGCCCCGAATTCTTCCTGCCCAGCCCGTTGTCAGGAGTTCATGCTTCTTCTGGCTTCTAAGGACCCTGTTACATGCATCTTAAATGGGACCTTCTATCTCCTGACCGGTAGTAAGATAGCACGACTCCTCACCAAATTCTCCCATTGATTCGTTGTGGCTCAGTGGGCATCGTGTCCTCCACTCCTTCTCAGTACAGTGATGGGCTTTGCCCGGATGACGTTCTGCCCATGCTTAGATCTAAGCATCTTTCTTGTGCTGGGCACTGAGCTCAGGGTTTTAGGTGCATTGTATCTTCGAAACTGCACTATTATTAACCCATTTTATAGATGAAAAAATGGAGGCCAAGGGAGTGTGAATGGTACCCACAGTCCCTTAGAGACTTGTCCCCTGTCCAGCTGTAAGGTGTGACCATTGAGTCCAGGGTGACATGAAAGTCACGGGAGTCAGCTTCCATGCACTCATGCCCGTATTTACCAAGGCCCCCCGGGGGTCCTGGCGATGGCAAGTGCTTTCCTCATACTTATTTCAGGGAGGAGAGGGGACCTGTCCAAGGCCACAAAGCTGGGAAGAAACAGTCTTTAACTTGAGTTCTATCACTTTCAAAACAAGTCTTGCTCCCCATGCCCAGAAGTTTTGTGACTTTTGTCCCCACGGTGCAGCGGCCAAAGAGGCCCATTCATTACTCTGGTCTCCCGAATGTCCGAAGCCCTTCTGGGTTTCCGTGCCTGCTGGCTCCACACCTCATTGGTCCCATCTTCCCATCTCGCTGCCCACAAACCTGTTTCCACCATATTGCCACCATATTTGAAGCTTCCTTCTCTTATTAAAAGCCCACCTCTCTCTCTCCGTCTCTTTCTCTCCCCCCACCCCACCCCCACAATTTCCTTTCCCTTTTCTTGCAAAATACAAAACCAGAAATGAACTGGACACAGAAGTCTGTAAACACGCCGGCTTGGCTCCCTCTGAGGCTGTGGGCTCCTGGACGCAATCTTGAATCCTAATTAAGCCGTTAGAGAAAAGCTTGCTGCTGGCAACAGGGACGGGCAGAAATAGTTTCCGTCATGCAGTACCTGGAATTGGAATCGGCTAGAAGGGCCTCGCTTGCTGCTTTCCATACCTAATAGGCAGAATCTCAAATGTTATTAATCTAAGTGAACCGTGCGAGACGCAGGGAGGGAGCGGTGAGTGGAGTTATTTGATTTTAAGAAGGAAAACCAGGCAGAGAACGGTTTGTATACGCGGCATTCCGGATCCCCTGCAACGGGCTGTTAGAGGAGAAATATGTCTGTGGTATGCGGTGCGGGATTTAATGCAACTACAAGATAAATTGGGACACTCAGGCCAAGGTGAGAATGCAGAACTCCTGACGCACTGGCTCGGAGCCCCTGTGCCCTTGGGGACTGGTGCATGGAATGCAGATGCATTCTCGATGGCAGAAAAGGAGAGTTGGATGCAGTCGCTGGTCAAGCGGGGGCTGCCCCCACACTCGAGGCCTGTGCAGGCCAGCTCAGCCCTGAGCCCCCAGAGGCCAGCCGTCTTGTAGAAAAGCCACCAGCACCTCTCCCAGAAGCAGCCTTGGCACACTCCTCTGTATTTTCCTAGCCCCCATTCCTCGTCAGCAGTGGATGTGGTCGCTCACCACCCACCAGCCCTGTCTCCTCCCCTCTCGGAACTCTGGTTCATTTGGGTGTCAATGTGTCCAGCGTGCAGGCTGGAACACATCTGATCTAAGCCAGTCAGGGTAGTTGCACTCTCCTGTGATAGCTACTGGTCGAGCTATGGCGGGTGTCTGATGGGGACAGGGTGCTTGCAAGATAGATTTTCTTTTTTGATAACATACATGACTGGCACAAGAACAACACTCGTTTGTCTCCTTCCCTTTCTTACGTCATAGGACAGACTGTGATGTCTGGAGCTGTGGCAGTCATCTTGTGATTGTGAGGCGTTACACTGAACTTATTTTTACACAGCATAAGTGCCAAGTGCTAAATATTAACTAACTTAATAATAACTCAATTAATGTTCAATATCCCAAAGATGGTAGAAAAGAGGATAGAAAGAATCTGGGTCTTGATTTCTTTGTTGAGTCAGCAACCCAGTCCTGGGACATGTCCCTCCAAGCTTCTTATCCAGTTAGGATCAAAGACTGGCTGTCAGGTATTCTGTTTCTTGCAACTCAGAGCCAGTGTAGCATGGACTGCCAGACGTCAACCGAATACTTATTCCCGCCTTCTTTAGTTACAGACCTCTGATGCACAGCAGGGCAAACTACTGTTCAGTGCAGAGACTACATTTTTTTGCAGCTAGAGTGGCTACAAGTCTAAATTCTGGCCAGTAAGATGTAAGTGGAAGTTGTGAGTGGGACTTCTGGGAAGCCTCTTTAAAAGGAGCTGACTATGTCAGGAGTGTGTCTCCTTTGTTCTACTTCCATTCCTTCGCTCTGCTGCCAGGAATGTGAATGTGGAGGCTGGAGCTCCAACAGCCACCTTGGACCATGAGGCAATGTTGAAGATGGGAGCCACATAGAGAGGTGAGAGTAAGAGAAAGAAGGAGGTTGGGTTCTGAGTAGAGGCTCTGTTCTACCAGTCCCAGACCACCTGCTTCCGGACTTCTTTTCAGGAAGAGAACAAATTCTGGTGGGTTTAAGCTACTGTTATTTTGAGTTTTCTGTAAATCAGAGAAGAGTCTCCTACTGAGACAAAAGCTAGCCAGAGGATACTTTGCTTACAACCTTCCCATGAACTTTCATGGGAAGCAAAGGTGAGAAGGTTGCTTCCCAGTGCCCACAGGAGAAAGTCCTGGCTTCCAAGTCCTGCACAGTAGGTCTCTTCCTTCCTTTCTAGCCTCATCTGCAACCAAACAATTCCAACCCACCCTTGGTGACTCAGGTCAAAAGTCAGCAGTGCCTCTGAGGAGCCTCCCTGACCCCTGCTGGTGGGGTGCTCTTGGCTCTGGGATCCTTGGCATCTTGCCCATACATTTCTGTGCACCATTCAAGCTGATGATCCTTGAGTGAGGCCTCCCATTTTCTGGGGACGACGCTGAGGCCCTAAGAAGGGCCAGCTGGTCAGCCTCACGCCGCAGTGTGTTAGAACCAGCACTTCTGGCGCCAGACTTTGTCCCTTTGCTTCCCCATCTCTTATTTTAGGACACTGCAGGGAGAGAGCATCCTTTGGCACTATTTTGAGGAAGTCGGTGGCGGGGTGAGGGGGGGTGCTTGGGCCTTTAAGTTGGGCTTGTCGGAGTCTCAGTAGAACTCTCTTCCTCTTAGAGAATTCAGCCCAGGCCGCCCCAGGGGTCACCCCCAGTTTCAATTTCCGGGGCCTCCACCACATTGCTGGTGGGTCATAGGTGACCTCATCCTCTGCCGGGTCCTGGCCCAGGGGCAGGTTCTGAGTCAGGGATGGACGGGGACAGTTATAGAGGTCATGCAGAAACCAAGGTGGGGCAGGTCTTGGGAAATGGGCTCAGGGGCCCCCCGGGAAGAAGACGAAGGGCTATGGGTCATCCTTTCCCTCGCTTGGGGCAGCCGGTGCTGGCGGGGCAGACGGCAGAGGGGGCAGAGCATGGGCTCTGACGTCAGTCTTGGCTTCACACTTCTGCTCGGTCACCAGCTGGCCACATGGCAGCGGCGAATCACGTACTCTCCTCGTGCTTTATTTTCCCCGTTTGTGCCATTAACAAAGCCACTTTGCCAAGAGTGGTTAAGCACCCAGTGCGCGCCAAACACGGTCCAAGGCATGGGAGGAGATGGAGGGGTGAAGCAGCAAACACCACGGACACAGCTTTTTCTCTGCGGAGGATCCATTCGAGCAAGAGGAAGGGGAGACAGAGAATAAACGTTCACAGGAATACATAGAGGACGTATCAGGGAAAGAATGCTACAGCAAAAATAAAATAGGCCGGGCATAGTTTTTTGATGGGAGACATCGGTTGGCCAAGCACTGACGGCATTTGTTATATTTGCCTGTCCCCTGCTTCCTCTAATCCTGGGCAGGTGAGCGACCCAGCACAGGGAGGGGCCAGGTGTCATTCGTTTCTGAAGCTGCTTCTAGGATCAGCTAGGACAGATTTCCAAAGTGTTTTCCATAGAACCATTATAAGGTAAAGAGCCCAGAAAGGGTTCTGAGGTCAAAGTTTGGAAGGTGCATAGCTAAATAAAATAGAACAAGTTTTGTGGAAGTTTTTTTTGGTTTGTTTTCCTGCAGGACTTCTCAGAGCCTTTATAAGCTAAGGTGCATTGTGACTCTTCAAGGTGGTCTAGGCAGGGGGATGGGGGTGGCTGCCTACAGTAGGCAGCAGCTCTCAAACTTACCTGCCTAGGGAACCACTTTGGGATACTCATTTTTAAGATATGCTTAAAAATGTTTTCGAGGTGAGAAGCACCCCAAGATGTGGTGGCCACTGCCCATGTCCCAGCTTTGTGAGGAGGCTAGTGGGAAGGGACAAAGGAGGTTCTCAGGGTCTTCCCACTCCCCATGTGTCTGTGGGGCTCCACAGCCTTCACAACCCTCCCCCAGAAGGATTGTGATAGGGCTCCCTGGCCTTGAAATCCAGCCCGGATCCTTCCCGGACCTCGCTGGCTCCGAGGCCAGTCTTGAAGACGGGCCTTGGAGGGCTGAGATCCAGGGTTCTGCCGAGTGGTGGAGGCACGTCCGTCTCTGGGGGTTGTCTGGAGGCCCTGCGTCTGGAGCCAGAATAGACATCACCCGGGCTTGTGAGGGCTTCTGGGGCTGCTCTGAGCAGAAACGTGGGGGTGCTGGGGAAGCCTCTCTGTGGAGCCGACATCAGAGCTCTGGGGTGCTGTGATGGGGTCTCTGGCTGAGCAGGGCTGGGAACGGGGCTGGAGCTCAGAGCTGCAGGAAAGGCGGGGGCTCACTGAGGCTCCTCTGGGCTGGAAGGAGGCTCCCGAGGGACCCCAGGCCGGGGTTCGTCCGGCTTCAGGCCAGTGTCCTGAGGATCACCCAGGGCCAGCAGAACCCCTGCCTTCTGCTCTAGGGCTCGGAGGCACAGACCCCATTTATATGCTCCGGGTTCTGGGGCTTGTCTTGTCTCTGGAGCTCTGGGAGCTGAGCAGGGTCTGCTGGCGGGGAGGCTGTAAGGTTCAGGGAGTAACAAGATGGCCACGAGCTGCTGGGTGAGGGCTCAGAGCTGGTTTTCCTTTGAGTGCCAGAAGACTCTGCTTCTAGCCTCCCTTCAGTTAGGCTGGTCAGTGGTTGGAATGAATGGAACACGGTGAAAGGAACATGCAACTTCTAGGCCTGTGCCTCAGCAGCATCGTGCATGGCCCTCTCTCCCTCTGTCCCCTTCTACTGCAACCTTGGATGCCACGTGCGGAGGCCTGTCTTTGAGAGCTGCCACCAGGAAGGGCTCCCCACTCACCAACCAGACTGTGCTGTGAACAAGACATAAGCCTTAGTCCAGCCAGCCTTGGAGATGTGGTGCTTACCTCTTCCCGTGGTATAGAGCCTGTCCCGTCCTCACTATTCCAGCGAGGCCCCTCCCAGGAGGCTCCCGGAGGATGGGGGGTCAGCAAGGCGGCCTGGCTGGGGTCTGGGACCGGTTCCATTCACTGATCCGAGGAGAGCGGTGCTCGGCCCAGGAGGAGCCGTGTGGCTCTGAAGTTTGACAGCCCCGTGTGCCCACCATGCGCTGCTTTTACCTTCTCTGTGTGTCCTTTACTGAGCACCTTGCCCTCTCTGAGCCTGTTTCCTCCCTGGTAAAAAAGGGGCAGAAGTGCCAGGTCACAGCACGGTTGTAGAAGGAAAGGACACTACCTAAAGCATCAGGCATTTTGCCTGAAATACAGCAGGTGCTCTGTAGAGATGAGTCCCTGTCTTCCCTCCTCTGGGGGCCGCTTTATGGAACCCCTCCATTCACTCATTTGTTCCTCCAACACTATCTACAAAGCGCCTACTACGTGCCAGATTCTTCTGTGTACGTGGGAGACATGGCCAAGCCCACTCCAGACAGGACTCTCTGCCTTCGCAGAGCTGACATTCTGTTGGAGTGAGCTTTCTGAGCCCCTGGGAGAGACCACTCAGGGCCAGGAATCACATTCAGGAGAGAGTATTTGCTAGTGTTGAGCATGAGGCCTGGGGACACTTGGGGACTTCGGTGGCTGATGGAGGGTGGGAGCTGCCCAGGACCCCACTGCTTCTCAGCAGTATTTTCATCAATTACGTGTCAAAGGCCACACTTAGGAATGAGATCTCTGCCAGAGTACCCCTTGCTTCCAAGATGGAGAGAAAGTGTCTTGGCACAGTGTGATTTGTGTTCTGCCCAAATCCAGAGAGTTGGAAAAAAGTATCTTTCTGCCCCTACTCCATGTTTTGGGCCCCAGACACCAAGAGGACCCCGTAAGCTCTGGAGACACATCTGCTCCATTCAGGGGCAGGGACCATGCACCGCTGTCCCCTCCCTCGGGGCTGCAGAACAAAACCTTTGCCTCCCAAGAACCCCGTGTGTTCTGGCTTCTGATTCCGACTATTCCTGCAGATGAAGCTGGAAGAGGCCACTGGAGGGGTTCTAAGAACTTTTCTTTGTGGAGAAGGAGCCGAGCATGATGGGCAGGGCTTGAGCCCTCCCAGACCAGCTGTTTGTCACTCTCGCCATGGCATGTCGTCCCCAGTGCCGTGTGGGGCTCCGATCAGGAGCTCTACGAGTGCTCGGACTCGCGAAGGAAAGCACGCATCTTTCCTCCTCCTCGTAACAACCCACGGAGCAGGTATAAATATCCTCATTTTCCAGGTGAACAAACCGCGCTCAGTGAAGGGAAGTGACTTGCCCAGGTTTACGCAGCAGGACTGCAGATCGGGCCGTGTGGTTTCCGCGACGCCACGTGTCACAGAGGATTCAGGGAAGCAAGAAGGAGTTCCTGCTTCGGGAGCTGGAGATTCTCGGGCACAGAGCGTGGTACTCGCTTACTCCCTGTGGCTGTTAGAATAGTCACTAATATCCATTGGCCGCCTACTGTATACCAAGCACTGCGCTTGGTGCTTATTTGACCTTGACATTCTTGTGGGGCTGCTGCTATATCAGTGTCCCTCCCCCCTTTACTGGATAAGGAATCGAAGAGTCCGATGACCGGCCACGGGAGTGGCAGGTGAGCTGGGCAGGGCCTGCCCCTGCTCAGAAACCCCCTCGCTTCACCCAAGGACCATGCAGCAAGTGCAGCATGGTGACTGTTGAAGGCCAGGTCAAGTTCACCTGGCCAGGAAGGGGGTTGCTGGAGGTGGTGACTTAGGTGCAGGGCCGGGAAGACCCAGTGGTGAGGCTGGAGGAGGGAGGAGCTATGAGGTGACCAGGGGCAGGAGTGGACTTGGGGTCCCATGGAGTCACAGGTTGAGAGGAGAGCCCGAGGTGGGAACCCCAACCTCACTCTCTGTTGGGACAACAAGAGGTAGCAGGGACCCACCTTCTAGCTGGATTAATTTCCTTTCCGCTACAAAAAGAAAAAAAAAAAAGAGAATAACTGTGCCAAGGAGGGGTTGGCCCATGCATGTCAGATGGTGTGTAAGCGTCAACGTTCAGAGGCAGCCCTCCTATGGCAGCCCAGCAGCCACATGCTAGGTCCTGTCCCCACTAATCCCCAGCCCTCAGCAGCTCCATAGCGTTGGTCAGTGTACTCCTCCTCTGTCAGCCATTGGTCCCTTGACCCCGAAATGGCAGATGGACATGCCGCCCTCCAAGGATTCTTGGGTTGGGTCCACGAGAGCAAATCAAGGAGACCCCCCCTTCCCCCAACAGCACAGAGATAACTAAGGGACACGGTAGGTGCTGACATCGGATTGCTTGGGATTTACTGGCTTTCCAGCCTTGTGCTCCTGGCAGGCCCTCCCTTGGTCTCCTCATCTGTAAGATGGCGGCGAAGGAGACTGGGCCTTCCAAGTCATGGCAAGGATCCAACGGGGAGCTTCTCTAGAGCAGTTAGCACAAGGCCAGGTGCATGGAAGGCAAGCAGTAAGGGGTGCCACATGTTCCCACCGTCATCAGCACGTGGCAGGGCCCCCTTACCACCCCGTCCTGCTTTCTGTGGCCTCCCTTACCCATAGTCAACCGCACGCGGATGACCTTCCTTCCGACATGGGGTAGAGGGTCACATTACGTCACGTGCCGACGTCACTCCCCTCACTTCCTGTCATCACGTGGGCTTGTTGTCACCTCACATTGTCCCAAGAAGAAGGGTGAGAACAATACAGTAAGATATTTTAAGAGAGAGACCATAGTCACCCAGCATTTATCAGTCTATTGTTATCATTCTTTTCTTTTCTTTTTTAAGATTTTATTTATTTATTTGACAGACAGAAATCACAAATAGGCAGAGCAGCAGGCAGAGAGAGAGGAAGTGAAGCAGGCTCCCTGCTGAACGGAGAGCCTGATGCGGGACTTGATCCCAGGACCCTGAGATCATGACCTGAGCCAAAGGCAGAGGCTTTAACCCACTGAGTCACCCAGGTGCCCCTGTTTTATTTTCTTATTAATGATTGTTCATCTCTTACTGTGCCTAATCTATAAATTCAACTTCATCATAGGGATGTCTGTTGAAGGAAAAACATCGTCTACATAGGGCTGGGCGCCGTCTGTAGTTCAGGTAACCACTGGGGGTCTTGGAACGTATCCCCCGTGGATAAGAGGGGATGACCATGTTCTTGTTATTACTGGAGGTGGAGCCTGTCATGACGTATTTCACAGAGTGAAACGCCACCTTCTTGGTCAAAGCAGTTCTAGCACAGGACGCGTCTGCTGCCTCTTAGAGCTCAGTCCTCCTCTAAGCCTGGGACTTCTGGATGGCAGGGTTGGGGCCTGGAGGCTCCAGACTCCGGAGCCTGAGACTGTGTGTTCAACAACCTGGGAAACACATTTATTCAACGTGCTGTCCCCAGTGTCTTGGGGTCAAATCCCCCAACCACCTGTCAGTTTCTTTGTCCACAAGGTAGTGGTGGGTAAAACGTGTGGTTTGGTTTTTTTGGTCATTTCACTTGTGTGTTTTTTGTTTTTGTTTTTGTTTTTGTTTTTTTTTTTTGCGGGGGGTGGGGAAGTAATTGAAATGAGTTAAAAAGCATTTGCATTGAAAATGATCGGAAAACATATTATTTCATTCCCCAGGCCAAAAATGGAATACGGAAGAGACCATGAAATGGCATAACCCGTTGCTGTGGTTCGGCCTGTTCCTTATTTGACGACCACAGACAGGGCTTGGAACATTCTGGGGTGCACTGCCTTCTGGGGAAAAACGGGCCTTGTGTGCTGGGCAATTCATTTCATTAAATGGGCCTTGGGGTAGAGATCAGGCCATTGGGGTTTGGCGAGGTGAAGGGATCTCCTGCCTCCAGGTCAGTGGTGAGAGCCCAGGCTGTCGCCTGGGTCCACAGGGTGGTCTGCTCCCAGCAGGGTCCATTCTGAATGAGGCTGAGTGAGCCGTCAGCGCAGGCAGCTGACACCGGGAGTGGCCCTCCCACCGAGAAGTCTCCAGAATGTCTCCCATCTTCATCTGGCATGTCTCCCTAGGGCAGTAGGACTTACTCTCCTTACAACCATCTCTGTGGGCCAAATGTTTCCAGAAAGTTTTGCATGGGTGCTGTGGAACTCTTCGCAAAGGTTTCTGAAGTCACCAGAGCTCAGAGTTTCCAGGAGGATCTGATAAGGCGCCAGGGCTGGTGGGGCGGGGGTAGGTTTTCCAGCTTCGGGAAGTTTGAAACCTGGTAGGGATCTTTTGGGAGGCTGCTGAGGTACCCTGTGAACCTGGGTGCTCCCAGAGGACGTCCCTGCTGCTTCTGGGTGGGGCAGTGACCCCAGGTCCCCCAGGGCCTTGCTGGCCGCAGAAGGAAGGGGGGACACGGTGGGCGCGGGCCACCCTCGCCCCTCCCACAGGCGCCCCTCAGCAGCACTTCGAGAAGCCTGCAGCCCATAAGCAGCCACTTCCTACCCCACTAAGCCTTCTGCCTGTCATCACGGCCCTTCTCGAGACACCTTTGGACATTTTGTCTGGGAGGAAGCGCCTCCCTGCCACGGCCCCATTTCCTCGCGCTCAAGTCAGGATCTGATGTTAAATCTCGAGTTGACGTGACACTGTTTCTAATACTTCACAGTTACTCCCAGGGTTATCTGGCGATCGCCGAGCCCACCTCTCGCCTTCCATTTCTGAAATATGCCTCAGGAGTGGTGGTGGGGGGACCCTCTGGGGCAGGGTGGGAGAGGATCCCGGTGCAGCCCTGTAGATGGGAGGCCAGCTGGGGTTTGGGGTGACAAGGGGAGTGCAAACCCCCTGCTTAGCTTCCAGCCACCAGCCACCAGCCGCCGCCACCTGTTACGTCCCCGGCCAGAGGGAGCCAGGAGGACAGGAGAGCTCTGAGAGAGCTGAGATGGGTGGTGACCAAGCTGGGAGGGTCCACGGGAGGGGCGGGCAGCCTTGAGAAGATGAAAGGGCCGGGGGCAGGGGGCAGGGCAGCAGAGGCCCTAAGGAGGACAGGGACCTCAGGATGATCCTCTAACTCATCCTTGCACTGGTCACACATGCATGTGTTTATTCGAACACCATTTAGCGAGGACCTACTGTGCAAGACTTTGCACACCACCAGCCCTTCTGCAAGCACCCTGGTGTTAGAGCCAACCAACACCCGTGCTTCTATTGCTTCCCCTGTGCCAGACACCGGGCTAACGGCTTTCTACACGTTTGCTCATTGAATATCCAGATCAAGCATCTGATAGCGAGCAGTTTTCTCAGTTTACACATGAGAAGAGGGAAGCACAGAGAGGTTAACAACTTGCCCAAGGCCACACAGCAGTGGCAGATCCTGGAATCACCTCCATGTCTGTCTGGAATCCCCCTGTCTGTGCTCTCAGCACTGTGCTGTAGACCCAGGCAGAGAGCAGAAGCAGCAGCAGCAGTGGGAAGAGGGAATTGGCATGGCTTCCCCTGGATCTCAGAGAAGGAGGCACCCGGTCCAATCCCGAGGGCTGAGCACGGCCACGGCTTAGGGTCTGCGGCTGTGTCCACTCTCGCCGGAGTGTGACCGCATGCTGCTGGATTGAAACTTTCAGCTGTTGTTTTTGGCACCAGAGATCCAACTCGATTTGGCTCCTTGTTGGTAATTTTGGCGTATCTTGTGAGGTTTTTCTCCTTAACAGAGAGATTAACAGTCACAGGACGTTACCTGTCTTTTCAGGCGAATCCTAGGACCGCTGCCAGAGCCCTTGCCAGGGTCCAGAACCATGCCGAGGGGGCCGTCTGCGTTTCCTCCCTTAGCTGTCCGAGGGTGGTTTACGGTCTCCATTTTATAGGAATTTGGGGGAGTGAGGACTGTCCCAGGTCACTCGCCTAATAAATGATACAGTGACTCAGGAATCTGGGAGACACTTTCTGCCTCTCCTCTCTCCTTCTCACGGGCTCCCCTAAGGCAGGAAGGACAGAGTGACTTTACAAAGGAAAGGCCAGACGACAGAGTCAAGTTGTAAACTGGAATTAGGACCTCAAGGGCAAAACTGTCCCTCCTGGACTGAAGCTGCTTTCCTTCTCTTTGTGGCATTTCTTCATTCATACATTTTTTTAAAAGTAGTTTTTTGGGTGTTTAGATCCCGACTGCTGCTTTCTCCTTTATCGCCTGAACAGCGCCAGGACCTGTGGTGCGCACTGGGGAAAAGAAAGGAGGAAGACACAGAGCCTAGTCTCAAGAAGTTCCCAGAAACGGGAAAACCGTGCTGTGGGGAGGGGAGTACTACAGTTGTGACTGGGGAAAACCCTTGGGGTTCTTCTCTGCAAAATGAGAACAGCAGCAGGATCTTCCTCTGGCTCTGGGCAGGAGTAGGTATGCAGGTATGGAAAGCATTAAGCGTGATGCCTGGCAGGTGGGACTTCTTTTTTTCCCTTAAGAAGCACAAAAATGATTGTATATTAAATTATTTATATGTTAAATATTAATATTTATACATCATAGGTAGAATTACAACAGATCAGGAGGGCCCTGAGAAATCTAAAAGGTCATCTGGTCAACCTCCCTGCTCTATAGCACGTAATAGGCTTTAAAAAAAAACAAACAACAAAAAACAACAAAAAAAAAAACTAGCATCTCCAGCCTGGTAGACATGCATGGGTTGGTTAAATTTTGTGGATCACCCAGTGTTCTTTCTACCATTTTTTTACAGCATTTTGTTGTTGTTGTTGACTCTTTCACAATAGTAGTTTTAGTCACACACACAGTTGGTGGCGGGACAAAACCCCTTTAGAAAGTGATTCGGTCGTATGAATCGAGCTTCAATCCTTTTCACGAGAAAGTGTTCATTTCAGTGTTGCGTTGAACAGCAAAACACCAGAGGTATGTAAGCCGTGTTCTATCCACGCGGCAGAACGTTATACCGATGGACATTAACGGAAATGTGGGATGAATAGAAAGGGTACAGATAGAGAGTTTGATTGTCATTTTGTTAGGTTAATTAGTCTTATCTACCTTCTAGAGGACGCGCCTTAATATTAGAAGTGTATCTCACTCAGGAATACCCACGGCAGACGTAATTACTTAGCATTGGAAGTAACTCAGCAAAATGTCACATTTTGGGACCAATCCAAAAGAACTCCCAATGGCCAAAGCTGGGGCAATATGAGCAATGAAATTAGGAATATGCTATTGGATTAAAGCCCAGAGTATAAAATAAATATCCATGAGTCCGTACTGATATAAATAAATGATTAAATAAATAGGGGAAGAAGAGATAAATCTTCCTTACAGGAGAATTCACCGATGATAGGAAGGCAATAAATCCAGTCCACACTGGGGGAGGGAGGGATTAAGCTCTTCTCTCCGGGAGATGGGGCTTAACCCCTTCTCCCTTGGGTGTGGGCTGCACTTAATTGCCTTGCTTTCAAAGTATAGAACATGGAAAGCAGAAAGAAAAGCAGCTTTGCAGTGGAGACGCCTGGAAAATGAGACCTTGACCAAGGGATGAAGGTCAAGGTCAACCAATCCCATCTGGGATTGGTTGTGTGACTAGTGGGAACCATCGACCTGGTGTGATGAGAAGGCTACTCCACCCCTGTGGAGATCTTCCCCAAAACGAATCACCCTAGTTCACGAGAAGAAAACCAGAGGTGCCTTTTGCAAGACACCCGACCAATAGTACTCCACACTGTCAAGGCCAGAGGAAAACAAGGAAGCTCAGGCTAGAGGAACCCAAAGGAGACATGACGGCTAAATGTACTGTGGAGTTCTGGGTGAGGTCCGGGAAGAGAAAGAGGACATTTGTGGAAAAACTAGGGGTATTTGAATCAAGTCCGGAGTTTAGCGACTAGTAATGTACAGTATTAATTTCTTTGTTTTGACAAGTGAACCTGGGCGTGTGAGTCATCGGGGAAGCGGGATGAGAGGTCTATTAGAACTCTCTGTACTATCGTTGTAACTTTCCTCTATATCTAAAATTATTCCAAAAATAAGAAGCTGATTTTAAAAGTTCCATCTACTCTGGGAATTTCTGGAAGCGCTCCAGATACCTTCATCTTTAACTAAAACAGAGACTTTGTTCATCAACGTAACATACATTAGAAATGATTTTCCAGGGGCGCCTGGGTGGCTCAGTGGGTTAAAGCCTCTGCCTCTGGCTCAGGTCATGATCCCAGGGTCCTGGGATCGAGCCCCGAATCGGGCTCTCTGCTCAGCAGGGAGCCTGCTTCCCTTCCTCTTTCTCTGCCTGCCTCTCTGCCTACTTGTGATCTCTGTCAAATAAATAAATAAAATCTTAAAAAAAAAAAAAAGAGATGATTTTCCAGGGGTGGGATGAATGATGCTCAAAGGTACAGCTTGTCTGAGACATTACACAGCACGCTCTCATTCCCCTTACCTAAACAATCTCTAAGAACCAAGACCTTCACATCTTTCAGCCTCTGTCATGCTGTCCCAGACGTGGGATTACAAATCAGCCCTTGGTTTGGGGGCTCGAAGGAGGACTGGTTATCTGGCTCTGTTGAGAAGTTTTGCTGAATCCTGCAGCTAGAAGATGGGCGGGTCTGCTCCAGAGGCCCCTAAAAGAAGAGAAGGCTGGACCCCAAGGAGTCACTGAATTGTTCTGCTTTAGCAACTGTCCCTGCCTGTCCCTAGCAAATATTTATACATGGACGAACTTTGAACCACAATTTGCATTTATTTTCACACACAACCTATTAGCAAGTTTATAAGAGGAGGTTCCTGACGTCCCAAGGAAACCCAGAATCACCCTTTGGAGATGTCAGGGTTTTATCTAAGTCCCGTGTATGAGTGGAGACTCTTCTGTTTGTAAATGGCCAACACCCAACCCCACGGTCTTGACTCACAGAGGGAGATGCATTGGCCTGTGTTTCTGGGAAATAGACGTGGGAGGTCTCTTCTGGTATGAGAGGGTCCAAAGTGCAAACGAGATCCCTGGGATTCCCCTCCCCTCCACCTCCCTGCACCAACTCTGTTTTCATTCTTCAACAGGCTTTTCATGTGGTGGAAAGATGGCACATGATGGCTCCAGACCTGTATTGTCCTAGTTATTTCAAAGCTGGACAAAATGATAGTCTGGCCTTGGAGTTCCACCAAGTCCCAGGAAAGATTGACTGGCCTAGTCTTGAACCCTTCATAGTCGTTCACTTGGGTTGGTCAGCTGTGCTCTCCTGGGCCAGTACCACTGGGCCACATTGACGGCGGATGGTCCTCCCATGACTGGGGGATGGCGAGGCCCAACATTGCTGTATCTCAGGCCATGACCTCTGCTAGAACCTGAGGCCAGCCTGAGGAAAGGAGGAACATGGAAAGAGCATATCCTTGAACTCCCGAGTGGAGAAAGCCCCTGCTGAGGGTCCAGAGTCAAAGGTTTTGATCCCAAGCTGTCCCCTAAACTGCTAAGTGAGCTTTTGGCCTTCCAGAGAGGCGTTCAGTAAAATGAGGGCATTAAATCAGGTGGTCTCGTCAGCCCCCTTTGGCTAAAAAGCCAGTCTGGTGAGTTTGAGGTCTTAAGGAGAAGTGGAGGAAAACCGAAGATGTTAGAAGATGAGGAAGAAGAAGGTGGAAGAGAAGGAGAAAAAGAAGATAAAGAGGAAGCAGAAGAGGAAGGGGAAGGAGGGGGAGGAGGAAGAGGAGGAAAGAGAAAAGGGAGAAAAATATTCATCAGCAAACCCAAACTGAACCTAAACCCTGCGGGCATTCCCCTGATCTACCGTGCCTGGCTAGTTCACGACTTCCAATTGCCCTTTGAAAAGAAGACTGAAAATGAGAAGCAGACACACAAGGGCTAGGAAATTCCAGGCTCCACCAAAAACGTGTTACACGGTTCGTTGTTAAGAAAAAGAATTTAAACACCGAGGCTTCTGTTTCAATCCCCTGCTGGTCTGACGGCAAGGGGCTGTCTCCCCAGTTTGGATGTTCATTCCTTGCCCGAGGCGTGGGCCTAAACTCATGGGCACCTGCACCCTGCCCCCCATGCTGCCCCTGGGGCCCCAACCCAACTCCCCTCCTGGCTCCCATCCCGACCCTCACCTGCCCTCCCCACCCCCATCCCAACTCGTTCAGCGGGGGCTGGGAACCCTCCCAGGGCTGCGGGAGGCTCCTCCCTTTCTCGGGGTGACTCCCTGAAAACAAGGAAACAACCTCTGTCCCAGTGACACCCCGTCCGTGCCCTATTGCAGTTCGAAGTCGAAGCCCCCAGCTTTCCTCTCGGCCTTTTCAGAAATTCAACCACGCCGGCCACGTGGGTTAAGCACTGACTGT
Organism: Enhydra lutris kenyoni; assembly: GCF_002288905.1. NCBI lineage: Eukaryota > Metazoa > Chordata > Mammalia > Carnivora > Mustelidae > Enhydra > Enhydra lutris. The sequence continues at coordinate 24,706,636 of NW_019154104.1, read as the reverse complement.
ATGCAAGGCCGAAAGGGACTTGGGAGACACGCAGGTGCAAAAGGTGCCCCCTGCCTTCTAGGAGCCCAGGTCCGTGATGACCCTCCAAAGCCATGATGATCCCCAAGGCAGGCCAAGGTGACGCTGTTGCGAGGCTGCCCCACGACCTTCCCCGGGTCGGCGAGCCGGGCCCGATCCAGCTCTGCCACCTACTCCTGTGTGACTTGGTTATGTCTTTGGTTTCTGGGAGCTTCAGCTTCTCCATCTGTAAAATGGGGACAATACAATCCCCCTCACGGGGCTGGCGTGATGATGACATGAAGTACAGAAATGCTCAAACCCAGAGTCCAGCGGTGGCTGTTCCAGCACAGGGCAGGCCCTCCCCGGTGTCACTTCCTTTCCCTCACTCCACCCGCTTTCTGGGTTTCCAAACCCCCAAAGCTTTTTGTAATCCATCCTGGTGGCACTTACGCTCCCAGAAGGAAGTGACGGGAAGCTCAGGTCCCATATATTCCATTTTCCCGAAACAGAATGCCCAAGTGGGGTGGGGGGACGCAGAAATTCTCAGGAGGGGGGATTCTCGTGCTCAGAAGACCAGTGTCCCCCATGTGGTAGGGCAAATAGCCAGCGGGAGAATGAGAACCTCCAACACACACGGTCGGAGGGACACAATTATAAAACCTTCCAGACGGGGCTGCGGCGAAGGGAAGCGAGATGGGCCTCAGGAAGTTCTCAGCCAGTGCCCTCTGCCTCCTGAGCACCCCACAGAGAGTCTGCAGTCCCGTGTGCTCCAGGGAAAGGGGATGTGAGCTCCCCTGGGACCCCACAAGCCTGCTCCCATCGCCTTCACTTCTGCCGTCCAAACTCCCCTGCTTCCTGGTCATTGTTGCGGGGGGGTGGGGGGGCGCAGATTGAAAATGTGCTTGCCGCCCCCTCCTGCAGGCAGGGACCAGCACCAGGGCCTGTCCCCAAGGTCATGTTTGCATGAGCTAACCCCTCCCGGGAGGTCCAGACCATGCGCTTTGCTGACAAGGAGCCCTGATTGTTCTAGACCGATGTGCCAACAAGCAAAGCCGGGAGCTTGTCTTTCTTTTTCTTTTTTTTAATTTGAAAGGTCCTTCCCCACCCCCACTCCCCACCACCGCCTTTTTTTCCCCCTGGAAATTAATGATGTGGCACAGAACAAAGTGTCTTGGAACCAGAGCTGGGGCGGGGGGAGTGACGTGTCACCCCACACAGGCTTCCATCAGGGTCAGAGCCAACCCGTGATCCGGCCGCCACATGGGCAGGAGCGCCAGCTGCTGGATCACACCAGAAGTGTGAACCGGAAGGGGTGGCCGGCCTTCCAGAGATGCCTGTGCGTAATAATGACCGTGGCCCCACCCATGAGGTCACGGGGGCTGGTGACACTGAATCACGCTCCCTGATGGCCCCAAAGTACGGTCATGCGGGGTCCATGGTGGAAGCTCGACACAGTCCAGCGCTGTCTTAGGAAGCTGCCAGGGGGGTTTGTCCCGGTCCCGGTGCGGGTGCTCACACCCACCCTTCCCCAGCTTGCTTGCAGAGAGTGAGAGGAAGAGGAGTGTGCTGGCCCTTCTCTCCCTTCCCAGGACCCAGGAGCCCCTGCCCTGAGGTTGTCGGGCTGGTGAGGTGCTGGGGGAGTGGTAGGAGGAGAGGCGCCATTCTGGGCAGAAGAGGACATGGATGGGCGGGGAAGACAAATGTCAGAACCATGACATCTACAGAGTTACAGAGTGATTCTCAAAGTGTGGTCCACATGCCCTAGGGGCGTGCCCGAGGCCCCCATCAGGAGTCTGCTGGGCCAAAAGTTATTTCTGCACTAAAAACAAGATGGTATTTTCCTTTTGCACGGTGTAGGCATTCGCAGTGAGCTTGCAAAGCCATGCTGGGTAAGCGGTGGGCACGTTAGCGCGGATCAGGACGGAGGTATGAACTGTCCTCGCAGTTAGCTGTACTCTTTACAGACACACACTGCCCAAACCACCCCCCTCAGATGCCTTATGAATATCCTTGATGAAATGCTAATAATGATTAATGTTATTAATATCAATCCTTGAGTGCATATGTCCTAAACATTCCAAGTGGCTAACCAGGAAGTGTGCACAGAGATTGTCTTGATTTTTAGAAAGAGTGAGCACAAGGGAGCGTGAGGTGGGGCAGAGAGAGAGAGAAAGAGTGAGTCTTAAGCAGGCTCCATGCTGACACAAGCCTCCATCCCATGACCCTGAGATCATGACCTGAGCCAAAATCAAGAGTCAGATGCTTAATCAACTGAGCCCCCCAAGCCCCTTCTGCCCAGAGAATTTGGGAAACACAGAAGCATATTGAAATCGTGAGCTGGACCATCTCCTTTTCTTCAGAGAACTTTGTTTTTGACTCGAGACAACCACTGATAAGTAGACTATGGTTATTCAGATTTGGGCAGTGGGCAAGCATTTTCTGGAAAATCAATGTGAGCCTGTTATTCCAAGAAAAACAACTGGCCATATTTGTTGCCAATAATAAACTTTAAATTTTCCAAGGAAAATTTGTATCCACGATCATGTGCTTCCCAACACTTAGAGAATTTTAAGATGCGATGGGAGGCGATATTAACGAATGTGACTTTTGGTATTATATGTGCCGCCGAAGCGAGCACCTGATATTATAGGATGATATATGATCATTAGAATCAACACTGGGGAGGCGTGCATAAATCAGAATCAGTGGAACAATATTTTCCGAATGGCCAGTGCATGATTTGCGAAAGTGTGCACGTGGGACAGCTGCATTCAACATGCAGGACGCCCCAATGATATTAAGTACAACGAAGCAGGAAAATTTCATGGATACAGTTTCCGAGGCTATAGTGAAACTTAAAGAAAAACAATGAACACATCGAGTTTCGGTGCAATATCAAAACCAGATGTCCGTAACCATCTGAAAAGACAGGTGGATCACACCTCCCTTTTCTAGTCACTTATCTGGAAGCTGGATGTTCTTCACATGTCTCCACTGCAAAAGCAGCTTTGAGAATTCTTTTTTATTAAACCAGACAGTAAAGGGATTGGCAGACATATGAAACAAGGCCACTCTTCTCACTGATTTGTGGTTTTAGAAAAATAGGGTTTTGTTTTTTTTTTACGTTAAAATGTTATGCTAACCAATAATGGGTTTGTGCTTATTTTTAAATGATATAACAAATCTATTTTAACTGTCTTGGTTTTAATTTCTAATATGACAACTAATTGTAGTTATGGTCCACAGAGACAAGAACTCATTGGCATCTTTAACTGATTGTTACCTAATCTCTGTGCCCAGTGTGGGGCTTGAACTCATGACCCTGAGATTGAGAGTCACATGCTCTACTGGCTGAGCCAGGCAGGGGTCCCCAGGAGTCTCCAGTCCTGTTCAAGAGTGTGGAGGGATCCTGCAACCCAAACATTTGAAAATCACTGGGCGGCAGCACGTCCCAGCTGGACGGCTCTTAGACGTCATCCAGATGCCTCCTTGCCCCTCTGCCTTTGGTCCAGGGGAAAAGGCCAAGCAAGGCATAGGAGGTCTCCTCTCAGCCTGACTCCTTGGGTCTTGTGGGCGGTGGGCCCCAGAGGTGGGCATGACCTCCCAGCTCCAGGCGGACAGCCGTGACCCTGTCACCAATTGCCAGAGAGCCTTTGAGCACATCCATGCTTGAAACCTCAGTTTCCCCATTTCTGAAGGAGGAGATTGGCCCGACCAGTCAGTGCTCAGGGCCCGTAGTAGGCTGAATAATGGTTCCTGAAGGTGTTTGGGTCCTAATTCTTACAACCTGTGAATTTTATCTAATATGGGAAAAGGGACTTTTCAGACGTGATTCAGTTCAGGCTCTGGAAGTGGAGAGAGGATTCTGGATGATCTGTGTGGGTCCCATGCTGCGGGAGAGGCGGCCATGGAATTCATGATGCGAGCAGGTTTGAGCCATAAGCATTGACGATGGAGGAAGCCTTGCAGGGGGCCACTAGAAGCAGAAAAAGTCAGAGGACCAGGTTTCCTCTAGAGCCTCCAGGAGGAACCAGCCCTGCTTAGCCCATGGAAACGACGGCTTAGGCCGTGGAAACGGACTGGCATGGGACCTCTGGCTTTCAGAACTACAAGAGAGTAAGTCTGGGTTGTTGGAAGCCATGAAATTGGTGGGGCTACGTTACAGCGGCCACTAGAAATGAACCCAGAGCCCGTCCAGCAGTTTGGAGAACGTTTAAGGGAGACACAAAGGCCCCTTGCCCAGAATCCATGCTCCCCCATGAGGGAACGCCTGACACCCACTCCGGGCACGCCAGCTTGAGGGCTAAGAGCGTAGACTCCTGAAAACCCCACTTTGAACTTCGGTGCCCCCATCTCCCACACCTATGACCTTCCCTTCTTTGTGCCTCCTTCGTCTGGAAAATGGGGATATTAGTCATACTTATCTCAGGGTGGTTGACAGCATGAAATGGGCTCGTGCATGTAATACACTTAGGACAGTGCCTGGCACATAATGAATCCGAAAAAATGTTTCTTGTTTGGGTGTGGAGATCGCCGCAGTGTGTTTATGTGCTGGTCTCCTCCTATCCCACGGCCGCTTCTCAGGGCTGTGGGCTGTGTGCCCGTGCCTGTGTTTCCCCAAGGCCAAAGGTGGGGCCAGGCACTGAAGGCACTGATTGGTTACACGAGCGAATGAGTCTCCACTCATTGCCGATGCCGATGCCGGGACCTCGAGGGAAAGCTTCAGGCTCACCTCCGCTTTCATCCTGGTGCCACCATTGGCCAGCGGGGCCAATGGGGCCCGCCCTGGAGCTCAGTATTCTCACCTGTTAAATGGGGGTCTAGCGGTTCCTAACGATGGCATGGGGCTGATGCTCAAAGCATATCAGTACCCTTCCTCTCGGAGGAGCCATGGGGAAGTGGATTTGGAGAGAAGGCCTGGTAAAGCTTAGTCATACAGTGTGGCTCATGGCCCAATCTAGCCCCAACTCCATTTCTGGGCTGAAGTCACCATTCCAGCCTTCCTGAGAAGAGACCTTTCAGCATTTGTCTGCTTACACACCTCCTGTGATGGGGACCTCACTCCTCATTGTGGTTGAAGCTGATGGCTACTGCGTGCCCGTTGCTTTAAAAGGCATTAGCTGCACATCTGGATAAGCATGCATTTTTTTTTTTTCATTTTACCAAAAAAAAAGTGAGGTTCTGTGACAAAACAACTTGCCTACGGGCACTCTGCTCATGGAAGGTGACATCCTTCTGACTCCCAGAGTCTGGCTCTGGGTTGTCTCACACATGAACTTTAGACATGGTCTGTCCCACGTGTAAGGTGACTCAGGCAGAGAGGACTGATTTCCTCCGTTAACTGTATGGATGGCTTCCCAGTGACTACTGTACGCGGGGCTCTGGGCTGGATTCTGGAAATGGGCGGGTCCCAGTGTGGTTCCCTCCCGCATGAAGCTGATTAATGACTGACTCCACTCTCGGCCCCGACCACCAGAAATAGGATGCGGGCTGTTGTTGTGGGCCAAAATGCGTTCCCCCCAGATTTACATGTTGAAATCCTAGCCCCCAGGACCTCAGAATGGGACCTTAGCTGGAGACACTTTTACAGGAGTAGCTAAATTAAACTCCAGTCACGAGGACAGGCTGGGTAAAGACGCACACAGGGGGACTGTCACATAGAGAAGAAGATGGGGCTTCTCCAGGCCGAGGCACACCAAAGATCACCAGCAAACCAGCGCAAGCTGGAGTAAAGTCCTTGACACATTCTCCCTCCCGACCTCAGAAGGAACCAGCCTCTTGAACACCTGACTCAGACTTCAGCCTCCAGAGCTGTCCCCCACCCCTCCGCTGTTTAAACCACCCAGTTTGTGGGCCTGCGTGGCCACGGAGCCCCAGCAAACCAACAGGGTCACCTCTGCGTGTGAATTTCCTCCAGGCGCATTCACAAAGGGGAAACTAAACGGTTGAAACTGATCTTTTTCTTCTTTTTTTTAGTTGAAAATGGTTTTTAATGATCTCATTTAATCTGTCCTACCCAACATAGGATCGCTCCTGCGCATGGCCGTGTAAAACACTACTGAGCAGGTGCTTCACATTCTTTTGTTCCTAGGCGTCATCTAAGTCCCGTCCAGGAGCCTCAGAGCACATTTCAGGGGCCCCTTTACACTTCAGATGTGAGCCAGTGGGCACAGAGGGCCAGTGGCTGGTGCCCTAGCCGTGCAGCTCCTGCGGATTTGAATACCTCTGTGCATCGATTCTGCGCCGCGATCCGGGTCCGCACGTGGGGCCTGGGGGGATTGTCCCCTCTGACCTCCCCCGTCCAGATCTGCAGGCACAGAAGGCCACTGTCAGCTGACCCAATGCTGCTCCTCTACGGGCTGAAAGCCCTCTGCTCCTCTCACTGGTGCTCGGGGAGACCTCCATCCTGGCCTTGCCTATCCCCGGCAGGGTTCTATCTGTCAGGAGCCCCCTGGATGGGGATTTATATGTGTCTAACTACACCCATATGCTTTCTTTTCATGGTGAAGATGCTACTGCTATTAATTTGACCAGAGGCAAAGCCTTTTCACTTCTTGTCATCTTCCCCCCAGGGAGCTGGTGGTGATAGATTAGCCTGTGAATCGGCCAGGAAACAGGTTTTTTTTCCCCTCTGTGGAGTCCCGGAGGTGGGGTGGGGAGGGCTGAGGAAATCATCTAGCCTTTGTACTGTGGTGACCCACTGTCCCAGCTTGCTGGAAGGGTCTTAGCTGAGCCCCAGAAGTCCCACAGGCTGTCCCCCACAGACCAAGGCAGAGGGTCACTACCTGGTCCCGCTCCAGGAGCTGTCTGCCCCAGATACGGAGGTGGGGCTCTCCATCCTGGCTCTCACAGAGGGACAAAGGGGATGGCAGGAGTCTGGACTGGAGAGGACAGAACAGAGCTTTTGCATTTGGCCAACCATGGCCCTGAGGACTTCTGAGGGAGCAGCCCTTGCTGGGGGTCGTGAGGGCCATAACTAGAGTCCTTCAAAAGCAGTGCCCTCCTTCCTTCCCATAGACTACAATCGTCTGCTAAAACGGGGAAGGGGTGGTCATGAAGGGACAGACAAACAGACTGAGCAACCTTGGGGGGGGAGAAAGCCGCTGATAGTGTGAGCAAAGGGTCTAGGGCTGGGGTGGCGGGGGAGGACACAGACTTGGCCCCAAATCCTGGGGCTTCAGAGCTAAGGGAGCCCTGCGCAGAGGGAGGCATCAGTGAGTGTGTTGAGAGAGCCCAGCCGGCTTGTGGAGGGTCACTTGGGAGGGCTCACCAGATCTGTACCGAGGCAGGTGGGGCGCCCCGGGGTCCGTCCTCCACCCCGTGCTCATACTGCCTTGGTTGGGACCTTTGTTTTCTGCCCTGGGGCTGCAGCTGGGGAGGCTGGCTGGAGGAGGCTCGGCTTCTGAGCAGGAGCCCAGGCTGTGCTGTCTCCCGACCCCCAGCTGTGGACTGGAGTGTGCCTGCGGCCCCCTGGGCCTGTGCTGCAGGCCCTGTCTTCTCCCCACACCTGATCTTAAAGGTGGGAAGGCAACTGAGGTTCCTACCTTCCACTCTGCTCCCCCATGTCTGTCTGGGGGTCTGTATGTCCTGGGAGTGGCCTTACCTCACAGACCATAGACTGTACCTCCGTGATGGCCACTGCTTGGTTTTTAAATACCATCAAACAAGAAAACTCAAAGTCAAATTTGGCTTGATTCCCTTTCCCTTTTCTCCCTCCTGACTTCTAGAAATGGCACCAAGGGTATTCTTTGGCAACTATCTCTCCCATGTCTGTTTCCCCACTGGACTGGGGACATTGGTGTAACAGTAGACCTTGATGGTCACAAAATTCATTGCTCAGTGAAAGGTTAGATGATGCCATGGAGAGTTATCAAAGCCGGCCTCCACGGATTCCTTCCTTTCAGAAGGTGCAGCTTCTGCCTGGGTTCCCTGGAAGGTTAGCTCTGGGGATGCTTCTTCTCACATCCAGCCATCACACTGTTAACGCCCACAGCCCCAGCATTACCTGCTAGCCAGGTGAGTGACTCACCAGGGATGTCCGGCTCAGTCAGGCCAACATCTGACGACCCAAGAGACCCTGAGGGACCAGTTCTCAGCTCTGGCCTCTTGATTTATGTAGGACTTGCCTAGGCTTGACTTGGAGCAGCACTTGAAGGAGGAAGGGGGAGGAGACACTGAAGGTCTGGCGGGATTCCCTTGCAGGAGACACAGGGGGAAATATGGGAAGTTTGTTCCATAATGCTCATTTACATTTTATTTGCCTGTATCCCCCCTTCCCTCTAACTCTTCAAGCAAGTAGCAGTTTCTAAGCCGAGGCAGAAACGCTTCCTGGCCTGCAAGATTTCTTGGCTTTTATTTTCCAAAAAGTGACCCCAGAGATAGTGCCTGAGAAGGAGAAGCAGGGGTGAGATAGGGGCTTCCCCAAGCTGGAAGGTGCCTCCCTGGGCTGTGGGTCCTACGGGATCAGAGGCAGACGTCTGGCGATGCCCAGGAAGGCCTTCGGAGCCTAGGGAGGAAAGGCTCCCTGGGCCACCTGGGCTCCTGGTCTGGGTACGGGCATGATGTGTGGCTGGGAAGGAGACGGAAGGCACAAAACACAAAGGGGCCATGGAAGCGGGACAACAGGCCTCTCTCTGTCACCTGCAGGAATGCACAGCTCCCCTCCCCCCAGGACTTGACAGCCTTGAACACTCAGTCTCTGTAATTTCTCCCGGAATGAGCAGGAATGGATGAGGTGAATAAACAAGGAATGGGCAAGGTTTCTGTTTGAGAAAAAGAAAAGAAAACGTTTGGGTCCTACCAGGGGACCCCAAAGAAAACATTTTCACTTTATCATATGCAAAGTCACCCTAAGCCTTGGATAGGAAGACCTGGTACCCCAATCCTAAAGTCGGGATTTTTTTTTTTCAAGTTAAACTATGAATTTGATGCATTCCCAACAAAAAAAACAAAGCTTCCCCCTCAACCCCCCGGAACTAGATAAGCCAAATCAAAAGTTCACATGGAAAAATAGAGATAACAACATCCAAGAAAATTCTGAAGAAGAGTCATGAGAGGCAAAGACTTGTTTCTATCTTAAGTTAGAGCATATCGTATACATATATAAAACGTAAGTACCTAAAATACATAAAAATAAAACTATAGATTACATGGCATCTGTATGGGGCAAGTTCAGGAGCAATCGTGCACCTGCTGAAGAGTGGGCGGCACATTCTACTCAAACCTCAGGCTTGTTTCTCTTCATCTAAAGTCACACACGCTCCAGCACGAGACAAAGAAGTCGACCAGCAAGGTGGCTAACGTCCCACTACTCCTGCCTCCCTCATGGGACTGTCCCCCACAAATACCATCTGTCCAAAGATGAATTCAATCAATCAAAACTGCCCCCATATCACTGTTCAAGAATGTCGGGGTCCGTATAAGTGGGGAACGCAGGACGAGAGACACGTAAGCCAAGCCCACAGGGCGTCCCGTGGTGGCCTCCTTACTTTTTCTAACCCGATGACCACATAAACTTTCTGGATAAGGTGCGCTCTTCTTTGCTCCACATACGCACACAGGGAAGGAGGCTGAGGGTGACACTGTTGTCTGGGGACCCCAAGGCCCGCCCGCTGGCGAGTCTGCTCAGCTCGGAGCTCCAGGCTGAAGCGGGACTGTGAACCCCAGGGACCCCGAGAGGGTCAAGTGCAGCCCAGGTTTCGAGGAGCTGGGTTGAGGCTGCCTGGCAGAATCCCAAATGTGGTCTTTACTGCGCCAGGGTCCCTGGGGGAAATGGAGACCAAACTCAGCCAAAGCATCCCTCCCCAGGGAGCCTGAGAAACTTTGCCCTCTTTTCTTGATGAGGTCCCAGGACCTTAGTTTAATACTAAGTAAACCACATTATGAAACTCTGGAGGACATGGAGTTTGGCAGCCGTCGCCGTGCCCTGCCTCCTGGGATCCCAGAGCCCCACGGCAGTGCACTAAGGTCAGACTTTTCCCCTAGACTTGATTTTGGGCTTTTGTGGGCGGGTGCCAGGGACCGGGGCCTTATCTTCATCGAGGGGCTTCTGAAAGTCGGGGAAGCAGCCTGGCAGAGTGGACTGAGCCTTGGGCCAGCTGGGAAGCTGGAGACCACAGAGCTCTGCAGGCCTGTGGACCCCTCACCTCCTCGGCCTGGCCACCTGCGAAAAACAGGGTCGAATGATCACCTTGTTGGGATAATCTGTTCAAAACTTCAACTACTTTTCCCTGCTCCCTCTGCTTCCCTGCTAACCCTGCCCCATTCCTACCCCAGGGAAGGGAGGTGGGAAGACACTCAGGCAGAGAAGGAAGTCTGCTGGGCTTCCGAATTTCAAAAAAAAGCTGGATGCTTTCCTCTAAATGGACACGAGAATTGTATCCAGCTGCATCTTGCCTCTCTCAGCCCCTGGGATTGAATGCTACAGAATGCCAGGGGAGATCCTGCTGGACACAGCTCCCCACTGCGACCTTGGGCATCTACCTAAGATCTTTATGGTTCAGTGTCCTGAATTCTAGAACGAGGCGTGTGTACCCGGAGGACTCCCGATGGGTGGCGGCTATCACCATCCTCATTAGCAGTACTTTGACATGTAAATCAATGGTTTTTATTTTTATTTATTTATTTTTTTAAAAGATTTTATTTATTTATTTGACAGACAGAGATCACAAGTAGGCAGAGAGGCAGGTAGAGAGAGAGAGAAGGAAGCAGGTTCCCTTGCTGAGCAGAGAGCCCGATACGGGGCTCGATCCCAGGACCCTGGGATCATGACCTGAGCGGAAGGCAGAGGCTTTAACCCACTGAGCCACCCAGGTGCCCCAAATCAATAGTTTTTAAACTGTTTTTTCTCCTAGAAGAATCTTTTCTTCAAACAGAATTGAATTATACAGTGAAATAAAGCAGAACTACCTGGATATAAGTGGAAAGTGGAGGCCCTGCCTTAGGTATTCAGAATAATCCCCCTCCCTGTCTGTCCCCCACCCCAGTCCCTGAGGGGGCTTGGAGGACAACCGTTTAATAAGCTCTTCAGTTGGGGCACCTGGGTGGCTCAGTAGGTGAAGCGTCTGACTTTGGCTCAGGTCATGATCCCAGGGTCCCGGAATCGAGCCCCGCATCTGGCTCCCTGCTCTGCGGGGCGTCTGCTTCTCCCTCTGCCTCTCCCCCTGCTCATGCTCTCTCTCTCTCTCAAATAAATAAATAAAAGTTTTAGAAAATAAAAAGTATCTCGGATATAAATCAAGAAATGTTAGCAGGCTCTTAATAAATTCTTCTTCTATAATAGTAAATAAATAAATAAATAAATTTCTCTTATAGTCCAGCCTCATTCATTCTGTATGGATTAGACTATGGCAACGGCCCAGGGGGTACCACTGTGGGCTGCTGGTGGGTTTCCAGTGGAGACTGAACACAGGAAATTGAGTGGTAGACGCCTTAGGGATTGCACCGGTGAGGCAGACAAGGGCAAGTTGGATCGGGGGGCGGGAACCGTAATGCAGACCCAGGAGAGGCTGTGGCCCTTCTCAGAAGGAATTCTGCAGCTGGGATGAGCCATCAAGGGCTGTCCCAAGTAGGGTGAGGGCTGAGTCTTTATCCCCCCAGGTTGTTTAGTCACTGGATGCAGAATGTTCCAGAAAGTGGGGAGAGCAGGGCAAAGGAGTTCTCTTAGGTGAAGCAATCTCTGATCAGGGTGGACAGCTGAGGGCTCCTGGGCCTCCTAGCCCTGCCTTCCTGAAGGGGCTCTGGCCAGCTCACCGGGCAGCCTGGTTAAGCCCTGGTGATGGAGAGAAGGATCACACAGACCCCATCCCTACTCTGATGGAGCTTGTCATCCCGAAGGGATCATGGACCCTCAAAAGCAAGCAAATTCATTCATATATTATTGTCAGGGTGATGAGGGCTGGAAGGACAAGAGGAAGGTGTGAGAGAGATTCTCAAGGAAGGCCTCTGAGAGGAGGTGACATTTAAGCTACGACCTGAGACAGCTCTATTCCAAAGCCCTAAAAGACTTGGGACAGCCCCCATGCAGAAGGAGGCCAGGCCTGGGGGAGCAAGGGAACACAGGACCAAGAACATGGAGGGATGTGGGACAGGAGGAAGCTTCTACAAGCAGCAGTGCAGGCAAAGTAGGCCCCATGCCCAGGGCCCAGCACACATGGAGAGGCCCATGAAAATGTTTTAATTGCAATTTTTAAAATCAAAACAAAAAATACGAATTCAAAGAAAAATACAAATATTGTACTGCACATATAATAATGAATCTGATTTGGGTTATCTTTACACCAATACAGTTGTAAAAAAATAATTGTAATAATTATTTTAAAATAGTTATTTTCAAAGTAATTTTAATAAGTTTTAAGAGATGAAGGAATCACATGTGTTGTGAGGCGGCTCATAGTAGGAAGCCAGTGGTGGGCACTGAGCAGGGTGGTGAATGATACCTCACCTGTGAGAGAAGCCGGTGGTGTCCTGCCTGGTATCACTTCAGCCCCCTTGGCCTAAGTGCAGATCCTGCCCTTGTGAGTCTTCCCACACAAGTGCTGTCTGCCTCTCAGTTTCCTGCCAAAGAACTTTCTAGAAAGCTGAGGGAGTTTGCTCGGTCTGCGAGCAGAGGTGGCTTCAAAACTCAGAAGGTTAACACCCTGAAGGACCCTCACCCCAGGGGGATGAAGTCACTGGGCACATGTTCCCTCTGAGGGACAAGTCTGGTACATTCCACAAGTTCCTCAGCGGCCCCCCAGCAGCACTGAGTCTGACTTGCCCACAGCACTTAGCAGAGCCGTGTGGCACCTCTTAGGCTCTCCTTCCTTCTTCACCTGCCCTCACTCCTGCCTTCTGATACCATCTTCTAGATCAGTCACCAGCTCCCGGGTCCCAAGAGCTCTTTCTCAGGGGTCAGATTTGGGGGTACTCGAACCAAGACACCCCTTTATGGTTGGACGGGGCTAGAGAAGAGGGCAAGGTGTGGTGTCTCTTCAGAGCTTTTTGAGCCGGATGGGGCCATTAATTTTCCACCTTTTACAGGGGAGGTAAACAGGAACTCCACTGAGGGGAAAAAGGACCTGCTGAGTGAGGAGGACAGTGCTTCCAACAGGAAGGTGCCCACACCAGGCCCTGTTCCCTCAGCCTATCCCTATCCCTGAGCTTTTGAGAAGAGCCCTCCCTCCCCTGGGGGGAAGGGGTGGTGGGGTGGGGGAGAGCCCCAGGGCACCCCAACCCCTGCTCAGTGGAAGGGCTGTAGTGGGCTGAGCAGAAATCCCGGCCCGGACATTCTTCCCCTTCCAACAGCCTGACGCTGCTCCAGGGAGTCTGCTGTGGGGCCCACAGAGCCGTGGAAACATTCCTGTCTGTAAACCCCGTAAACACTTGGTTTTCCTGCTGCCCTCTGCCAGGTGGCTCAGGCCCTTCCAGACCTCGCACCTCCAGGATGCATTTTTTTCTGTTTTTTTTTTTTTTTTTTCTTTTTTTCCCAGGAAAACAAATGAATGGATGCAGAGCTGAGCCCTGCCTGTTCCCCTGGGAGAGGGTCTGGCCAGATGGTCCCGGATGCTCTTCAGGCTGCAGGGGTGGGGGGAGTGAGGGGTGTGTAGGGGGAGAAACTTCTAGTCGCCATGTGACTAGAAACTTCTAGTCACCACGTGGTAGCTCTGAATTTTCTCAGGTCCAACACACCGTTAACTGGAAGACACAACAACACTGCTTTAATAACAGCATCACAGAGAAAGAACGGTGCCCTCGTTCCATGTGTCCATTGACTGAAGAGGCACCCAAATTTCTATGAGAAGCACAGGTCTCAAATTTGAAGGAATATTGCCCCCATTTTACAGATGAGAAAATGGAGGATCATAAACGTTAGTACTCACCCCAAGTCACACAGCCAGGAAGTGGCAGAGCCATTTGGATCCGAGTTGGCTGACCCTAAGGTCTAACTGTTACCCCTTCACCTCTCCTGCAACAGGCTGATGAAAAAGGGACAGGGGGTGTTGATGGAGAAGCATGACAAACCTTGATGTACAGGAGGGTACCCTGGAGATGCAGGCATGGAGAAGGGTTCACGATATGACTGAGGAACGGGGCTTTGGACAGGGTGCTGTGCTGGGCAGGAGGGCAAAGGCCACAGGGTGGGAGGAAGGGAGGCATCAGAGGGCAGAGTGTTCTAGAAGGAGAACAGAATGGAAGTAGGAATAGAATAGGACACATGTCACAGGGGACTCCTCAAAATACCATCCCCAGGAGAGCACCAGTTAGTTCTCCCACCCAGGTCCCATCCCGCTGACTCACTGTCTTGTCTGGGATGTGACCTGCCCCGTCTCTGGGCCCGATATCCTCACTTGTGGCCTAGACGAGCTACAGGAGCCTTAACCTTTGTGCTGGGTCCTCAAAATGGGGCAACTGCTCATTCCCCCTTTATGCTTCTGGTCATGCTGGGTCACCTTTTACTCTCCAGTGTTCCAGTTTAGACGGGAAGTCCTAATGGCCACATCCCTCACGGCTCACAGGATTTACAGCCTACCCTCCGGAGGACTGCGTGAGCAGGTCCGGACTGATGTCTGGAAGTGCTGACCTTCCTAGAAGGCCTGCTCCTTGTTTCGAGTCTCCTTCCATCAACAGACAGACTCCACCCCTGCCACACACACATAGCACAGAGACACACAGGGATACACAAGGATACACACACACAAGTTTACACGTACCATCCAGATACGCATATCACCAACACAGATATACAGTCTCACACACGTGCTCATACTCACACATACACACAGACACACGTGGACACTCATTCACAGACATATTTTCTCTCTCTCTCTCTCATACACACATACACACACACACACGCACACACATACCCTTACTTAGCCAACCCAAGAGACAAATAAAAATATAAGTTACCATCGTAAAGTTCCCTCACACACTCAGCAATTGCCTGGTACCCTGTTTCAGCAGACCTGGGGGAACTGGTCCCTTCCAGGACATATTTCCTTTAATATCCAGATGACCATTTTAAAGGGGCAATATGCTTTTAAATTTTAGGGCCCATAATAAGCTTTCCTCCTCACTATTTAAAAAAAAAAAAAAAAAAAAGGATCTCTTTCAAGCTACCTGCAAAGAGAAATGTCTTTATAAAATTCTTATAAAATTTTTATCCTGAGGAGAATTTAGAGCAAAATCACCTCTTCCTCCCCCAGTCTGCCCATTGTCTCGGAGGCAGCCATCGCCTGGAAGACCGCATCTGGGGAGACCCCTTGACTTTAATGTGGGGAGACCAGCCACAGCCAAGGGGGACCCCACACCAGGCAGGCTGGGGGTCGGGAGTGTGGGATGGCAGGAATGTTGGCTACCTCAGCTTTCAAGTCTCCATGTGTTTTGGGGGCAGAGGCAGGAGGAAGGTTCCATCCAGCCTGGAGGCCAAGGACGAAACCCCTTGGGGGTGGCGGTGGCCCAGGTCTGAGAGGGCCCCCCTGGCCACCCCTTGGCCCCGCAGGAGGCCTCGTAGGGCTTCAGGCCAGGGCCTGGGCTCGGGGGGTAAATCCGAGTCCTCGGAGTGGTAGCAGCTTGATTAAAGTTCAGGGGTTTAATAGATCATTTAAAAAACCCCCAATTACCCCCGCCCCCGGCCCAGCCACCTGGCCCGCTGCCCCCGGTGGCGCGGCGGCCCTCGGCCGGCACCGACGCGGCCCGGCCCGGCCGGGGTTCCTGCCTATTCCCGGAGGACGGCCGCGGCCGCGCGAGCCCAGCATTCTCAGCTGCATTTAATCTGGCCTGAGACAGGCTGGCGAGGGGAAAAGGCGCGGGCCGGGCGCGGGAGGCGCGGGAGGCGGGCCGCCGAGCCCGTCGGACAGTTGGCCGGCTTTGTTCGCTTGCTAACCTGGAGCGGGGCCAGCCTCGGAGGAGCTCCCTTGGCAGCAGCAGTCTGTTCCAATTAATCGCGTTTAACCATTCTAATCACACTTTAGCACATTAATCCTATTTTCAATCCAAAACACATCTGAGACAGCGGCATGTGGGCCTTTTTATGGGAACCGCAAATCAGATGTAACGGAGAGACACGGGACCCTCGCTTGCTTTGCACTCTCACTGAACTTAAACTTAATAAAACACGGGACTGCCTTGTGGTTGGATTTACGGCACGATGCTCATGCTTTCACATATAAATAGATCCCTTAAGTGACTTAAAAACCTGTCAGAGAGCGCAGTGAAAATTTGATTATAAGGGAAGCAGCGCCGAGCCCTCGGCCCCTCCTCCTGACAGGGACAGGGTGGGTCTGATGGGTGGGTGGGTGGCGGGGCTGCTGGGCTCCCGGCTCCTCTCCGCTGCTGGCGCCCGCCAGAGGTGGCCGTGATGCACGGGGAGGCTCGGCGGCCGGGCGCTGAGCGGCCTTGTAAATGGCTTTGTGGAGGTGTAATCTCGAAAACTTGATAAACCTCAGGCACCTCATCTCTGACGTTCCCGTCGAGTTTCTCAGGCGCTTTGACCGGACGGACTCCTCCGCGGCAGGCTCACCGGAGGGAGGGTGTTCCGAGCTGGCTTTCCTGCAAACAGGCGGAAGGACAAAAGGGTTCTGCGGCCTACCAGCTCTTGAGGACGACGACGACAACAACAACAACAGAGAGTCTGATGCCTTTGTTTTGTGGTCAGAGCAGGGAGATGCTTCCGGAAAAGAAGAACGAGTTTGAGGTCAGAACTGCGAGGTGTGGGCAGTGCCAGATTGGGGCTGGGCCCCTTGCTGCTGGGCCTCCCTCAGGCCTAACCCCCACCCTGCCTCTCCCCTGAATGGTCCCTGCAACACACGGCAGAGGTGAGTTCATGCCGCTTGAGACCCTCTTCCTCGTTCCAGTGTCTCCTGGTCTAGCAACCATTCATCTCTGCAGGAATACCCACCTCGGCCATCCTAAGCCCCGTTAGTGGGACCTACGCAGCTGGATGCTTGTAGTTAAGGGGAAACAAATCATTTGCATCTGAATGAAAACATGACTACATTGATATTCTTGCACTGTGCCTAGGAATATTGAGTGCACTGACCTGGGAGATAGGAATCTGGGTTCAGATCCCACCCCTGCCACTTCCCAGCAGCAGGCCCTGCAGTGAATTACCTAAGTGGCAAGTCTCAGTTTTTTAATCCACAAAGTGGGGATGGCCAGAATAGCTACCTGGTGAAATGCTTTTTTGAGGATTACATCAAATGATTGGCATAGCACGTGACATGTAGGAAGCACTATGAAAATGTTGGCTACTACTTCCCCCGCCCCCCAGAAATCAAGGACAAAATATTTAGGTGTCTTCATCTATTAAATAGAACACCGATTCCTGGCATGCGGGGGTTGATGAGCTGAAGACATCAGGCGACATTGGGAAAAGTATGTGCTCAGTGGATGTCAGTGTAAATGGAAAGACATTATCTTTAGTACTTTCAATGAAGACAGGTATATAATAAAATTGTTTAAATAGAACTCTTACATGTTTAAAAAGAAAGGAAAAGCAGTTCGATCACATATCCGGGCGAATATAGTTCACTGTATCTGAGCATTAAATTTGGCACTGGGTTTACTGGAAAAAGGCAAACAGGGCAATAAGGTGCAGTAAGTCATCCTCATTATTCATTTGTTCAGTTAATCAAGTCAGCAAGCCCTCACTTAAGGCATACTAAGTGCCAGAAACTGCTTTTGGCAGGGAGAAGAGGAAAGATGACTGATTCTTCAGGCTCAGCTTTCTCTAAGAAGGAAACTCTAAGACTGGGTTTACCATGTTGGCTCTTCTGAAAGATCCAGCCTTCTAGAATGATTTCGCAGGGGGCACAGCAACATTCCTCTAGGTGGCTTCTTAAAAAGACGCTTCATAATCCTGGAGAACTTCTGCCAGAAGCCGGGCAAGGCCTCATTGCAGAGGCCCAGCTCAAAAATGGATTTCTAAACTGCAGTTTCAGCTTCTTTCCCATTCAAAATAGTACAGGTTTCAGGGGTGTGATAGGAAAAAAAAAATGTATGCAGAAATGTGAATTCAGTGCCCAGCTTTTCATTCGGATCCGGGGTGGGAGTTATCAAGTCATGCTAAATGAAATACACAATGGTTCATAACACGGTAAGAAATGTAAAAAAAAAAAAAATGTTGCAAAGAACTTGGATGGGAACCAGGATTAGGGTCTGATGTTTGGCTTTCTAAGTAAACACGTCTAGCTTTTTATTTTACAAATAACAATCTGGAAAGATGCATTAGGGAATCTAAATGCAAACTAGAAATGAGTTTATCCAGGTAAGTAAGGTTTTATTAAACAATTTAATTCATTCCAGTTCCTTTGGAAGAAACTGTGGGTTATGGTTAATGTATTGGGCCAGACAGAAAAGTGCTTTCATGAAGTCACCTGCATTTAATATACAATTGTCAGAAAACTGCTCACCAGCCCTTTCCTGGAGAGGAACAAGCTGAAGTCGAATTTTTATTTTGGTAAGTGCAACAGCAGAAATGACCAATGAGTATCCAAGGCAAGGAAAGTCTCAGACCGGAATGTTAGCAACTGAGAACACCAACAGAATTTTGGAGCACTGAGAATCTCTGACAATTCTAGCCACTTTCAAATGTGTGTGCCGGAAAGAGATTTTTCAGATGTGATATGGGCGGGAAAGGAAAACAGGAAAGAAAAAAAAAAAAAAAGAAAAAAAAGTCAAGCCAACTGGAATTAAAACACAGGTCCCCGCAGATACTGTTAAACAAATAAATCAACTTATGAAATGGGTCTGTAACAGTCATGCTCAAACCAGGAAATTCTCAGAACAAGTATAATCATTTTATGAGCATGTAAAAAAATCCTCTGTTCCTGTAATGTTCTTTATTGGGAAAGCTAGACAGGTTTGCATGGGTTTTTTTGCTCTCTGCTTGGTATCCCTGGTATTTGCAGTTTCAGGAGAGGTATTTCCCAAGTCCTTTGGCAAAAGAAAAATCATTGCTTTTTATATTAAGGGGTTTACCAGGCATCTGGTATGAAGTCATAAAATTATCCTTGATTTCAAGTACACTTGGAGGCTCGGTAATGCAGCGAGTTCTGCATGTTGGCTCTGTGCTGTGCTCAGAGTTATTCCCTCGAGCACCTCTTGATGGCTTCTCCTCTGTTTCCCGAGCGTCCCTGAGTTGTTCCTCAGCCTGGATTCTCATATTTTCAAATATTGCTTTCTATCTCTGATTCTAACGTAGTCACACTGGCCCCAGGACAGGCACTCGGCGCCCAGGCTGTGAGAAGCTGGCCAGACGTACCGCTGGAGAATGTAAAGAAGCATAGCAGCTGCAGAAAACAGCTGGACGGTTCTTAAAGCAATTAAATGTAGAATTGCCCTAGGATGCGGCAATTCCAGCGCTGGGTATACACACTTGTCCAAAGGAATGGGAGGCAGGGACTTTAGCAGATAGCTCTGTGCACCCCTGTCCTTTGCAGCATCATTCACGAGAGCTAAAGGGTGCAAACAACCCTATGTCCATCAGTGGGATGAATGGATAAACGGAATGCGGTATTAGGCACGTACAACCGAACATCATTCAGCCGTAAGAAGGAAGAAGGAGCCACAGTACACCACAACAGGGAGGAACCCTCAGGACACGTAGGCTAAGTGAAATTAGCTAGTTACAAAAGACAGATTTTTTCAAAAAGACAAATACTGCGTGATCCACTGATTTGAGGTCCCTAGAGGAGTCAAATTCATAAAGACAGAGAGCAGGAAGGGGAGTGGAGGGTTGGGGCTGGGGCAGGGAAACGGAGAGCTGGTGTTTAGGGGGGGACACAGTTTTGGTTTTACAAGATGAAAAGAGTTCCGCAGATGGATGGGTGGTTTAGGCATAACAGTGTTATTGCTTCATGCCCCTAAGCTGTGCACTTAAAAACCGGTTGAAATGGTAAATGTTATTTATGTTTTGCCATACAAAAAAGTAACCCTGAGAAAATGAACTATTTCTCAAGAGGCTTTCTAGAAGTCCTGTTGGAGGCGACTAGGTGGCTCAGTCATTAAGCGTCTGCCTTCTGCTCAGGTCCTGATCCCAGGGTCCTGGGATCGAGCGTCGCATCGGGCTCTCTGCTCAGCGGAAGGACTGCTTTCCCTCTCCTAGTCCCCCTGCTCATGTTCCCTCTCCTGCTGTGTCTCTCTCTGTCAAATAAATAAATAAAATCTTAAAAAAAAAAAAGAAGAAGAAGAAGAAGAAGTCCTGTTGAAGGAGTCCAGAGGCATGGCACGTAGAGTTGCCAGAACTCAGGACCATGAGAATAGAAGGAGCACAGTGGGGACACCAGGGACCCGGGCTCAGACCTGGCTCCCCAGAAGCCATGCCCGGGTGAGTGCCCAGTCCAGAGACTTGTTCAAGGAAATGAAAGCAGACCTTGGGGTAATGATAGTAGCAACTGGCACTTGCTAGTTTGCAAAGCAATTTCATTTTGTTATGTTGTTACTGCCTTGGCACAATCCCATGAGGTCAGTCTTGACATTATCTACCTTGTACTTGTGAGAAAACCTGTGGGAGCTTGCCTACAGGAACTATGCACGGAGGGGGAGAGATCAGAACAGTGCCAGGAGACCCTATATAGAGACTGTTCCTCCCTGAGGCATCAGTGTCTCCAGGAGGAAAACTGAAGAACCCCATCACCTCTCAATAGCCCTCTCCTCCAGGAAGACTTCCCGGAATGCACGATGCCCAATCGGCATGCCTCCCCCAGGAAGGTGGGATCAATCTGTCCGTAGTTCACAGGCTGACACAAAGGCGTAGAGTTTGTTCCCCAAGAGTATTTGCTTGGTGCTGCCTTCCCTAGCAGGCTAAAATCTCCCAAGAGCAGAGAGGAGGCCTTCCCTTGGGTCCTCTGTTGTGCCTAGCACGGTGCTGGGGACACATCGAGAGCTCAGAAGGGCTTGTAAATTGGAGCCAGACTGCCAGGGGTGAGCCTGGAGGAGACTGCGGTGGTGATTCCTCTCAGCAAGCTCGCAGCTGGAAACTGTGGTCTGCTCCAGACGGACCCGCGTGGAAGGAGCCCTGAGACACAGCAGCACAGCCCCTCCCCTATCAGTGGGCTCAGGGTAGACAGTGCTTCTGCTGTTTTCAGTAAAGGAAACCTCTGTGCCTGCCCTTTCACATGTTCTCCTGTGTACCCCGAGCCCTGTGCCCTGGGACCTGTTTCCCATTGTGCAGAGGAGCGCCTGGAGGTCAAGGTCAAGGTCCTGCCAAGTGCAGCGGGGACCAGAGACGGGGCCTCCCTGCTTCAAGGCTCTTCTGCCAGACACCACTGCTGTGTGGCTAGAGCGAGAGAGCAGGGCAAGCGAGGTCGGAGGTGACTGCAGAGTCAGGGGCTGGGGGGCGGGGCACAGCAGCAGGCTGTTGGGGGATGCCAGAAACCCTCTCTGAATCCTCTCCCAGGGTCAGATGGGGTGGGGGGGCTTGCCAAGTCCTATAGGGGCCTCAGTGTACAAACGAAGGACAAATGTGGCCAAATCTCAGAGCATCCCCAATTAGACAAGGGACTTTGGGTTCAATGTAACTGAGGCTCAGTTTCCCCATTTGTGAAAATGGAATTAATAACAACCATCTGCTTCTCCTGGAAGACTGAAAACAACAACAACAAAAAGAATTATGAAAATGCTGAAGAAGCTTTAAGATGCCACAGATGGCACAGGGCTTGGTATGCAGTGGTGCTCAGCACATGTTTGCTGAATGACGATTAAACAGCCAGGAAGCTGATTGAAATAGCTCTGGGGCCCACACATGTGGTACGACAGCCTCAGAAGACCACTCCCTCCCATGCATATGGACTTTACAAGCACTTAACTGACTTGCTTCGTAGGAGCCCGGGGGATGTGAGGGAAGATGGCTGTCCCCTTGCAAGAGGAGAACCTGAGTCCCCAAAGGTGACTTGGCTGGTTGTGCCCTATCTCAGGGCTGGCCAGCGGAGGAGCGGCACGTCTGGCTCTGGAGACAGGGCTCCTTCTGGTTGAAGAGCAGAGAACCCCTGGCCTTTTTCCCCTGCAAGGTCGCAGGTCGCTGAGGTCACACAGCTAGAATAAAGAGGAGGCACGAGTTACCCTTCCCCAGAAACAGCCTCATTCCCCCTACTCTCTGATGCCAGTCCCGTGAAGTCGCCTCACGGTAATCGTCTCTACTGTCCTAGGTCCCCATGAGTCCTCGGGCACAGGGCTTTGGTGCTGTTCTTGTCTGGATCCAGGATGCCCCGTCCAATGCCTGGCACTCAATACGTGCTCAGCAAATGACTGACAGACTGAACGAATGAATGACATACAAGCAACTGTCCCACTTCCAAGACACTTTTTGTAGGGAGAGGAAGGCACAGACACCTATTCTCTGCCCAGCATCCCGCTTCATGCAGAAGAGCTTCATGCTGGATATCTTCCAGGGCCGCGGGGAGGTCTGGCCAGAAAAGTGCCATATCTGCAGTGTCGGGCTGTAGAGACCGTAGGGCTGATAGAGAAGAAAGGCAAACACAACTGAAAGACAAGAGGAGGCCTGAGGAGGTCACACAGGGTGGTCTTTGCCAATACTGAGAGCAGACCCAGCTTCGAGGGCCCCAGGCTCAGAAGGGCCCCGCGCTTGGTTCAATGCCCTGTGGCTGCCATCTTGAAATTCATCATTTGTGAACAAGAGCCCTGCATGTCCATTTTGGACTCAGTCCAGATATAAAGCTGTTTGTAGGTGAGAAGAGGGACACAGGGACTGGAACTTCTAACATAGACAATCACTCCTCTTTGGAGAGAGGTCATGTCCAAGTTTCTTGGAAGCTCTTGAGGCAGAGCCAGAATTAGGGTGAGGAAAGTAAGCCCCTCTCTCAAGAACAAAAATTAAGGGACAACCAAAAATTCAATAATCAACATAAATAATACTTTAATGTAGACTTTTAAAATAAAAATTAATGCCAAAACTCCACAATGAGTTTTATACTTACTGGATCGGTAGTACAGCTGTGCCGAGCTATTACTGGAGCCTGAGACAGAAGGAAAAATGTGTGCCCCAAAATAGCCTTTTGAAATATTTTTTCATTGTTAATTTTTTCCCCAGAACATTAAAAGTAGTTGAAAGAATTATTGAAAAACTAAAAAGTAGATGTGTTAAAACTCACACGATTATTTTAAATTTGAATATTTTATTAATATTCCAAACAGAATTTACTCAGATTTTGCTTTTCTGCCTTTAATGGAAGCAAACTTACCAATAATATTTTCAAAACTCTCCTTCTTTGTGAATCTCATTTGTAACGGACAGAGTTGCCACCCTTGGCGACTTCTCTCTACCAAGTGACAACTTTAAAGAATGTTTAATCGACTTCAGTATACTAATCCTGTCTTTATTTAAAAATTTCGATATTTTCTTCATCATGGCTTTTTCTGCATTAATTTTGATTTAAAAACTACTGCTTTAAAACATTATATCTCGGGAGTTTATCGTTTGGTGGAAATAGGCAGTGGCGATGTCTATATGACATTGTGAATGTGCTTAAGGTCACTGAGCTGTACACTTTAAAGTGGTTCAACCGGTAAGCTTTATTTATTTATTTTAACATATAAAATGTTCGTATGTTTAACACAATAAAAACTATTTCTCTTGGCTATCGAGTTTTTCAGATCCCTCTTAAATTTTATGTCTAAGGTGAGCACCTTGCTCACGCTAGCCTTGGCCATGACCGTGACACAGAGGCCCCAGGAGTAGAGATGAGACCCAATGTGCTTGTCCCCACTTATTTTGTTGCAGGTGAAATAAAGATTCGGAATTAGATCCAGAAGGTGGGCAGCGCTTTAAGAAGGATTGAGAGAAGAGGGATTAAAATTAATCAATGCCCAAGTTTCACATGACAAAGAGAAAACATAGAAGACAGGGCCTTGTTTCACAGAGAAGAAACATAAAGCTGGTGGGCATGATTTCCAATTTCCCAAATCACGTCTGCTTAATAGCAAGGGTTTATTGAGCACTTATTTTGTGCCAAGAATTGCGTTCATGCTTTCTTTAATTTATTATTAAATTATAATTATTTAAATTTATTATTAAATTTCATTTAATTCTTACAACAATGCAATGGAGCAAGAGGCTCGCATTATCCTCATTTGCAGACAGGTAAACCGAGGCACAGGAGATTAAGGAAATTGCCTAAAGTCACACTGCTTGTGAGTGGCGGAGTGGGAGTTAGGAGCCTGGTCCCTACCCCTCTGGCTCTTCACCTCTACCCTCTCTCACCTCTCAGACCATCACTGGCTACCAGTTATAAAGGGCCAGCTCACTTTCCAATAGAGTATGTTCTTTTCCTTCTTTCAATCACTCACGCACTCATTCATCCAGTAAATGCATATCAGCTCTGAGTCAGGCACTACACGAAACATGAAGGTGATGGACCCAGGATCTTGACCTCAGGAGGGCTTGTAGCCGAACAATAGGAGGTCAAATGCACAAAGACGCGTGGCTCTGCTGAAAGGAAGCTACTTCATGGTAAGTGCGGCAGAAACACAGTGCAAACCCGGATCTGGAGGTCATCTATTGCTGGGGCCATCCGGGAGGGCTGCCAGGAGGTGGTGACCTTGCAACAGTTCTGGACACCTGAGCGGGCTCCCAATGCTCCAGTTCCATGAGGACATTTTGCCCGCAGGTAAAGAGGATGGTATTGTGTACTGGCAGGAGCAGCAGATCTGGAGTTCTGGACCCTAGTTCTGGTCTCTTCTGGCCTCTAACGACCTGAGGACTTGGACAATGTACCTACTGGTCCTGTGGGGCCTTGGCATTCTCATTTGGAAAAAGAAAAAAAAAAAAAAAAGAGAGAGCGCGCGCGAGCAGGCCAGACCCTACGTTTCTGGCTTGCCATCAGAAAGACAAAGGAGAAAACATACATCAAATGCCCAACAGATGTGTCAGAGAGTAAAATATTTTGGCTCTGGAGATAAAAACAATAGCAATTAATTATAAAAAGGTATGCAAAATTGTCTGGTGAGGGCAAGGCAGTGTAGTGGGGCAGGAAAGGAGGCAAGCTGATCGCTGCGCTCTATGACTCCCCCCGCCGCTCAGTCTAGCTTAAATATCTGTCCAGTATTTATTTTGAATAAATTCCTTGAACATATCAGTGGGTCCCTTTGATTACAGAAATAACAAACGAAGTAACTGCATAATCAAGAGAGGTCCTTGAACACTTAGAGCGCCTCACCTCTCTCCCCTCCTGCTTGGACGAGCCAGAGGGGGGATGCTCATCGTCAACCTTCAGCGCCCTTCTCCAGAGCTGCAAATGGGCTGTGGCTGCCGCTGGCCTGCCATGCAGGCCGATTTTGACAACGTGTCTGAGAAGAGTTTGGAAATTCTTGTCGCAGCAGACAGGGACAAGCTCGGTCAGGAGGGGGATTACTGTAAGGAGGTGGGACGCGAGGGGGCAGGAAAAGCCCAGCGCTGCCCCACCGGCCTCAGGGGGAGCGGGAGCAGGCAGTGGCTCTGGGTCCCTGGGAGTGGCGCATCTCCAGCCTTTCAGGGTTGGACAACTGCTGATCCTTCCCTACTCTATCCTCTTCGGGGTGCCTCAGCTCCCCATCTGCTCTGCTCCTCCTGCTCCCGGACCTTCTCACCAAGGACCCCTTTAAACAGCTCACCTGCAAACCCTGTGAGAGAGCAGATGAGGTTGGCCTGTCACTAGCCAGCGGCTTCCTAGGTGCCCGTGCCTGGCCCAATCAGCTGGGGCAGGGGTGGGAACACTGACCTGTAGGTACTCTGACCATGAAGGGGCGGTGCCCTCCTCCGGCCCAATTAGCTTTGCCCATGAGGGTAAGTTTCCTGGTCCTGGTCCTGGTCCAATCAGCTTTGCCTATCAGAGTGCGGCGCTCACCCCTGGTCCAATCAGCTTTGCCCATGAGGGCACCCCTGGTCCAATCAGCTTAGGCTGGGTTGGAGCCATCGGCAGGCTCCCTGAAGAGGACGGGAGCGGGCAGATACTCCTTAACAGTTCAAAGAAGCTGGTTCTGGTAGTTTCTCCTCTTGGAGATTTAGATTCGGTGAGAGAAAAGTCAGGAAAGACTGTGCTTTACTTTCTCTGTATAATAAGCAGTGAGAGGGGAGAGGAAAAGTTGCCAACACATTCATGGAACTCTCACCGTGTACCAGGTGTTGGGTCTTCCAGACCTGATCTCATTTGATTTACAAAATTCTGCTGATTCGCCCAAATCCTCCTGCAAATGCCCTCTTTTCCCTGCAGCACCATCTTCTGGGAGGCTGAGCTCCATGGACCATGTGGGCAGCCCCCCCCACCCCACCTCCCGGCCCCTGTGAGGTCCAGCCAACCGGAGGCAATTGGCAGGAGGGCGGGAGGAGGGAGAGACAAGGGCCTCTCTGTTCCGCAGCCCCTGCCCTGCAAAGCTGAGTGTGGCCCTAGACCCCAGTCACTCGCCTCTCAAGGTGTCTGACTCTATAGGTCTCTCTCCTTCTGGATTCCAGTAGGTGCCCCCTCCATGCCCCTACTCCACTGCCCCTGTGGCTCAGGGCCTGGGGTGGTTCCAGCAGGCTGCAAACCACCACTTTGTGAATAGGTCCTTTGTATGTAAATTCCCCTTGAATAATCCTAGAATTATCTTATTTCAAAATTGCCACCTGTTTCCCAGCTGGAACCTGATTGATCTCTCACCCCGACCAGTTAGGTTCTACTCTGCCCCTCTTTGCACAGATTAGAAGTCAGCACAAGTAGGTTAAGGAATTTGCCCAGAATTGGCAAACAGAAATGACAGGTTCCAAATCCTGTCCTGACTGATGCCACAGCCAGGCTCTCCATCCCTAAATTTGGCTCGGCCCAACTGACGATGCGGGATTCACCCTGGGGGAGGGGGCTCTGGAGGCCACAGCCCAGGCACTGTCCTCTCCACACCAAAGACTGGGTGGAACTAGCCAAGTTCCAGAGGGAGCATTTCCCTTCTGAGCCTCCGCAGGGGATCTCCACTGGATGAGAGCAGAGAAGGGACTTCATATAAATAACAGAGGAACAAAGGAAGAGGGCAGGGAGCAAGCCAAGATAAGAGAAGAGAAGGAAAAGGGAATCAGTGAAGAAATACAACTTTGGTGCAGACACTCAAGAATGTTCCAGGAGACAGATGAAGGGTGAGCCGAGATCCTGCTGAAGGACGACCGGACAAGTTAAGACCAGACTTTGCCCAGATTATCTCAGAAAGGAAGAAGGCAAGAGGTCGTAGGGACTCTCTGGGGTTACCTCTAAGATGCTATTATTGACAGTGGGGGAAATTGAGGATTTGGAGGTCCCAGAGGTGGGAGCAGCAACGCTCCGAGTAAGAGGACTATACCTAAAGCAGATGGCCAGGGCCCTGAGGACAGCAGGGAAAAGCATGGACAGGTGTGTTCTGACCACTGGGCTGTAGGGACAAGAGGGTAGAGAGGTGGGCTGAGGGCCAGCTGGACGGTAACTCCAGGTGAAACCCAGAGTGGATTGTTCAAACTCTCCAGGGTGGCCAGGAGGGATCAGGCAGGCAGGAAAGGGGGAGGAGGGATAATGCAAGACTCAGGACTGGGGGAAAAATGGGATATTCTAAGCATTTAGAAACAGGAAAGAAGGGACGCCTGGGTGGCTCAGTTGGTTAAGCAGCTGCCTTCGGCTCAGATCATGATCCCAGCATTCTGGGATCGAGTGCCGCATCGGGCTCCTTGCTCATCAGGGAGCCTGCTTCTCCCTCTGCCTCTGCCTGCCATTCTGTCTGCCTGTGCTTGCTCTCTCTCCCTCTCTCTCTCTCTGACAATAATTAAATAAAATCTTAAAAAAAAAAAAAAAAAGAAACAGGAAAGAAAAGAACATAGGGAACAGGAAGGAAAGAATAAGAAGAGGCCATCTTTCAAGCTTTACGGCTGTTGTGGGTGAGCTGTGCCCCCCCATAAAGCTCTAGTAGACTCCTGACCCCCAGCACCTCAGAATGTGACCTTATTTGAAGGTGGGGGGGCGGTTATCAAGATATAATTGACATAGAACATTGTATCCATTTTAGATGTACAACGTGATGATTTATGTGTGTAATGTGAAATGACCCCTACAGTAAGGTTAGTTACCATCCATCACCACATAGCGTTTTGCATTTTTTCTTGTGATGAGAACTTTAAATACCTGCTCTCTTCACAACTTGCAAATATGCGATACAGTAGCGTTACCTGCAGTCAGCATGCTGCCTGCCCTGTCCCCAGAACTTCTTTATCTTACAAACTGGAGGTTTCTACTTTTTGATCACTTTCACCCAATTCTCCCACCTCCCATCCCTGCCTCTGGTAACCACAAATCTGTTCTCTTTATCTATAAGTCTGGTGTTTTGGTTTGGTTTGGGTTTTGTTTTTGTGGTGGGTGTTTGTTTTTGGATTCCACATATAAGTGCGATCATACAATATTTGTCTAATTTTACTCTGACGTATTTTACTTAGAACAATGCCCTTGGGTTCCATCTGTTTCGTTGGAAATGGCAGGATTTCCTTCTTTTCATGGCTGTATAATATTCCATCGTGTGTGTCTAGAGATTACATCTTCTTTATCTGTTCATCCACTGATGGACACTTAGGTTGTTTCTGTGACTTGGCTATTCTAATGGAGATAGGGGCTTTACAGAGGAAATGAGGTTACAGTGAGATCGTTAGGGTGGGCCATCATTCAGCATGACTGTGTCCTTGTAAAAAAGGGGAAAGTTGAACACAGAGAGATGCACAGCGGAGAGACCATGGGAAGAGGGGGGGTTGGAATGGAACATTTGGAAGCCAAGGAACGCCAAACATCGCCAGCGACACCAAAAGCCAGGAAGGTGCAGGACGGAAGGATTCTTCTAGATTCTTCTACAAGTTTCAGAGGGTCTGTGGCCCTGCCAACAGCTTGAGTTCAGACTTCTGGCTTCTAGAACTACCGGACAAGAAATACATGCTGTTTTAGCCTGCTGTTCTGTGGCACTTTGCCATAACTGCCCCAGGGCAGTGATACAACAATTATGGCCGCTGAGGCCAACGGAAAGGGGCAGTAAATGCCCAGTGTGGCCGGCTGGTGTGGTCCTGGTGGTGGCCACGAGGGGGTCTCGACCCATGCAAGAAAAGCACCAGGAAATATCCCACCAGCATCGCTCTATCTGCTGCAGTTCCCCAAACTCTTCACACCGTTCCTTCTGCCAGAACATACTCCCCTCAACATTACCTCAGGAGAAATCCTCCCCATCTGTGAAGACAGCGCCCCAAGGTTCACTTTTCTATGAAATGTTTCCTCCTTCCAGTCTCTCTGGGACTTGATCAGAAGGTCTTGACCTGTCTTCTGGTTGCCCAGCTAGGATGGACACTACTTCGGAAAAGTGCCACCACTGTCCTCCTCTCCTGTCACCTGGACGCCTCTTCGCCCGCCTTCCTTCCTGCTGCCCCACCTGAGTTGGCTTTCGCTTCCCACTCCGCTCCCGGCGCTGACACCCAGGAGGACCCTAACCCGCCTTCGACTCTTCATCTCCCGCTCCTATAACATCAGGAGCAGGAAGCCCAGACAATGATGTTTTTATACTTCTCAAAACCGCCTTAAATGTCTCGTTAAGTAATCACATGCTTAATATTGCCGGGAAATGGTCTCTAAATGCCAGAGTGGGAGAAAGCATTTTTCAGTACAGGAAATGATACAGTTTTTGTTTGAGTCTCCAGTTCACTACTAAATGGAGAAACAGAATATTCCCAAATCCATAAAAAAAAATTGATAGATAATACAGATGTTCCTTGCTTTACAAAATAAATTGTCCCAGCAATATTGGGTGTAAATCAAATTTCTTAAAATCGAGTTACACTGGAAATGCACCATGGGAGCGTGCTTTTAAAAGGAATCCTGCAATGAATTCTTTTGTAAATCAAAGAGACACTCATTCATTTGGTCATTCAGTCATTTATTTATTCCAGCAGTTCTCAGCCCAGGCCAAACATCAGAAACACCTGGGGAGCTTTTAAAAAATATACCATATTGAGGCTCCCACCCCTAGAGAGTTCTTTTTAATTGGTCTGGGGTGGGGCCCAGGCCTCAGTATTTTTAAAAACTCCCAGAAGATTCTGATGTGCAGCCAGGCTTGAGAACCATGGGTTTATTCAATAAACATTTATTAAGAAGCCTCTAAGTCAGGCCTGGACCGAGAGCTGGGAATTGAGCAGCTACTAATAAGACACAACTTGTTTCCTCCCAGGAGCTTAGAGCCTAGAGGCCAATGCAGGTACCTTGGCAGACAATTTCCCTTGCAGTGCAAAGGCTGGGAACCATATATTGGCGTTCGCCTACTTTGTAAGTATAGATTTCTCATACGTGTCATTGGGCTTTTTTGTATCAACTGAGATGCAGTCAGATAACTTTTTGAAGACGGATCCATGGACTATGTTCCCATAGAGCCGAAAGGTTTCTTTGCATCATGTACCGTTCTCTATATCTTAACTTTTAGGATTTCTGGGGCCTCATATTTCAGACCTCTCTCTTAAACATCATGGAAGTCCATCTTAACAAATTCACTCTGGGAAATCCCAGTCTTTTAATAGATGAGTTTGATGCATTTACGGTTGCTGTGTGTGTGGGAGCTGACTTGCATCCTCTGGGCTGTTTTCCACTTATTGTGGTTCCCTCGGCTTCTCCCTTGTCTCTTTCCCGGCTTTGCAACGTTCGATCAAGCCTTCGTTAGTTTCTTTGCCCCTTTCAGTTACTTGGAAGTTATTCCTTTGGTAATTTTAGTGTCTGACCTTACATGTTTCAACTGGAGGGCTTAACTTCTAAATTAAAAAATATGTCTCTCATCCTCTAGAATAATACAATGATTTTAGGATGTTTTACCTCTGACCTTCCACTGCTTCATTTTCATCTATCTTTTTTTTTTTTTTTCTTCTGTTTGGTCCAGTATTTTAGTTCCTTCTTCTGTTGAAAATTCCCCTAAACCATGATTTCTTTTTCATTTTATACAATTGTTTTTATAGTTTTATCAATATATTTGCTAATTTCCTTCTCCACCATTGCTTCTTGAATCCCACTCCCATTTTTATTGGATCTAACGTTTTCCTCTTTGAGGTCCATGTTTAATAAGGTCCACAATCTCTTGTATGCATTTCTGAAATTCAAAAAGCTTTAATAATGAAAAAAATTATTTGGGGGCACCTGGGTGGCTCAGTTGATTAAGCGTCTGCCTTTGGCTTAGGTCATGATCCCCGTCATGATCAAATCCTGCATTGGGCTCCTTGCTCAGCAGGGAGTCTGCTTCTCCCTCTGCCTGAAACTCTGCCTGCTTGTACTCTCTTGCTCTCTCTCTCTTTCTCTCTACCTCTCTCTCTGTGTCAAATAAAATAAATAAATAA
The DNA here is from genome assembly GCF_002288905.1 of Enhydra lutris kenyoni. Classification (NCBI taxonomy): domain Eukaryota; kingdom Metazoa; phylum Chordata; class Mammalia; order Carnivora; family Mustelidae; genus Enhydra; species Enhydra lutris. Next base: position 24,675,330 of record NW_019154104.1, on the reverse strand, counting down.
ATAAATAAATAAAATAATTGTTTCAAATACTTTCTGCAAAAATATTAATATATGGTTAGGAAAGTCTGCCCGAGACTGCACTGCAGGCAAGGAGTCTGCTTCTCCCTCTGCCTGCCACTCTGCCTGCTTATGCTCTCTCTCTCTCTCTGTCAAATAAATCAACAAAATCTTTTTAAAAAATTAAAAAATAAAGGAATTTGGTTTAAAAACCAAAGGTTTTAAACGCCCCCTGAGAAGATGATCTTTTTGGTGGCCCAGCCTTTGGACAGTGACCCACGGATCCCAAGAAACTCTGTGCCTGTCAAATGGTCCCTTCAGCAGATGCTCTACCTGGGTCCAGGATGCTGGCCCCGCCCCAGGTGTCAGCAGCTCTCTGGTATTAGCCCAGCAGAGAGCTGGGGGTGGGGTGCGGTTGGCCTTCCAGGGACCCAGAAGGCCCTCAGTGCCCGGGAGAGGAGGGTGGTGAAGCCGTGGGCAGGGACCAGGGGCTACCATGAGCTCCTGCAGTGAGTGCATCCCAGGACAGGGAGTACGGGGTGACTCAGGAGGCAGCTCATCCCGCTACAGCCGCGTCTTGTAGGAAGGGCTGAGTTGTGTCAGATCTGTTCTTTGGAAAGAGCTGTCTGGGGGCTGGTGGAGGAGGCCCTTGGGGGGCAGGGAGGTTGGGGGAGCTGCATCTCTGCCTCCCAGCAGGGCTGCAGGGAAAACTCTGGGAGAGCACATGCGTCAAATATTGATGCCTATTCCATTCTACCCTTTGATCACATTTCCTGTCCTCCTTATCTCTCGCTCTTGTTTGCTGGAGCCGTCCTCTGCTCTTCCCTGAATGGATTTCACCACCTTCCCATCCTTTTTACAGTCTTCTTCTTTTCAAAAAGTCTTTCATTTAGGAAAGATGTAATGGGTGTGGGCTGAAGAGGCATTGGAGAGTTATGCCAGCGCCTTTTATGTGCACAGTGGAAGCATAGATCACCTCGGGGCAGACGTTCCTTCTCCTTTTTTTCTCTTTGTAAATCTGATGACTTTTGAGTCCTCAAGAAACACAACACATGAATATATTTTCAGTATAAAAAGTTTACAGATTGCAGATAAAGCGAGAGTCCTTTGGACCCTCTCCATCACGTTCTCTTCCTCTTTGCAGGCAATCAAAGAAGGGAATTTGACGAGTCTAATTTTCCTCATCTGTTTGAATGTATTTCATACTTAAATAAGATCCCGTAGAAGTATTGAGCATTGTTCTGTACTCGTGCATGTGTTTGTTTTTCTAAGATTGGCTATCCTTCGAGAATAGTTTGACAACTTGCTGTTTTGGTCAACCTTGTTTTCTTGAGCGGATTTCTGCCGCAGCCCTGAGAAATGGGTCTCATCTTTTTTCAGTGCTGTTGGGTTAACTCTGTGGTTTTGAGTGCTAGGCACTATTGTTGCCCATCTAATCTCTACTTTGATTATGTTGGAGAGATCTCTTTTTCTCTCTTCTAATAAGACCACCAGTCATAATCCGAGTAGGGCTCTGTTCTTATGACCCTACTTCCAGATACAGTCCCATGGGACCTTAAGTCTTCAGCATAGGAATTTGTGGGGCGCACTGTCCATCCCAGCGTATACCTTGCCTACCACACTGGCTGGTCTCCAGCACGGGCTCAGTCATGGCCTGTGAAGTTTCTTATGTATTTATTTGCAAGTTATGCCTGATGAGCTAAGTGACCTGCAGCAGATCATCTGTCAATGGAGAAAATACTAGTTTAAGTGTATTGAGCGCTCGCGACATGAGAGCCACTGTTCTAGCCCTTTCTGTGCATCTTTATCCCAATGCTAGGAGGCGGGTGCAATTATCAGCCCATTTTCCAGGCCAGGAAACTGGTGCCCAGAAAGACAAAACAGATGACGGTGGGTCATGCAGCTGGAGAGCAGGAGAGCCAGGACGTGATCACAGGCACAGCAGTCCCGAGCCTGCTCCTGCCCATGCTACCTGCTGAATGGGGTGGCCCGGAGCCCTGGAATGAGGAAATGCATGAACGGGCTTACTGCATGCTAGAGGCTCTGTGAACTCGAGCTGTGATTGCCTGCCAGTCCCTTCCCTGCCTCCCCCTACTCGTCCTCACCACAAGACGCACACAGAACCTTCACTTGGTAAACACGGGTGGTTCTTACAGAAGGCAGCCCTATGCTTGGATCCTGAAGGTTCCAGGCCTGTGCTCCACGTGTGTGACCGTCAGCCCCTCTGTGCTGGTTTCCTCTTCTTTTGAGCAAAAATAATGATGCCTCATTCATAGGATGACAGAGGAGATTAAATACAATAAAACACATGTTGATTAAGATAGATTTTTCCCCCCATTGCAAAACATGCAGGAAACATTGGTCACCGGTGGCAAGAAATTAGAAGACTCTTAGCTTCTCCGTGGGGAACTTCTGATACCCAGTGCTAAGGGTCACCATCCACGTGTGGGGCACTGTGCTAGTGACTTCACACACACTATTACAGAGCGTTAGGGCAGTCCCAAAGGGTCCCCTTTCTGTAAGTGAGGAGTCTAAACTTCCTACCGCTTAAGCCATTTGCTACAGGTGCCGCGTAGGGAAGCAGAGGATCTGTGCCTCAAATTCCTGCCCCTCCACCTCTCAGGCTTCCGTGTTTTATCCTGAAAAGAGAAATTCGACCTGGATATGCTGTTTCCCCTCCATTATCCATGCAAGGCCACCGGGGGACGCTGGCCTTGAGGGATTCTTGCTCCTTTTCAGTTCCTATGGAAAGGAACCTGTGAGTCCCAGCTGCTTCCCATATGAGCAGAAGCTGTTGGCAGAAATGGGCCCTGCCTGCTTGTGCCTGCAGGGGGAGGGGCTGGCGAGGTGTGGGCGTGTCCGGAAGCAAAGGGGGCATGTCAGGAAGCAGAGACCGCAGGACAAGCCCCTCTGGAGGGCTCTGAAAGTTCACCTCGGCTCCTGGGACCCCTGGGTTTGAAGCCTTGGACAAGGAAGACAAGATGAGGCATCAGCAACCCTGAGTGACAGATGGCTTTCAGGAGCCACATGGCACCCCTTGCCTCCCGCTTGGTTTTCTGGAAACCGTAAAGGCCAAGGTTGTGTTTTAGGTCAGATTCCTGGCAGTTCGGCTACCTCTGGGGCAGGTTGGGGTTGAACCCCTAAGCCCTCGGGACAGCATAGGGGCTTTGCAATCAGCAGCCCCTGGGTGGGGGCGGCGGTGCAGAGGGGCTGGTATGGCTGGTCCAGCTCCAGTCCTTCTTGTTTGTGGATGACTTCAGGCAAGTGGCTTCCTCTCCATCAGCTTAGATTTCTAGATCTTGAAAATGCGATGATGGCTCAAATTCAAGGAGAGGGTAGAGGCCCAGTGCCTGGTGTCTGGGGCTGAGCTCAGCACAGCCTGGGGCTATATGGAACCGGCAGCTCCCCTCCTTCCTTTGTTTGCCTTTCTGTGTGTTTTCCCACCTCCCGATGCCATACTCCCACCAGCACCAAGGTCCTGCCGCCCAGGCTTTTTCCCCTGCCTGGGGCTCTGAGAGGCCTGGAGGGACCCTGGCTTCAGACCTGCCAGTAGCCCTCAGGAAATGTGGGTGAGAGACGGAAGCAGAGGGACAGGGGGTACAGACTCGGGGCTCCTCTCAGTGTCTCTCCCCTCCCGAGGTTCTGACTCCTCAAGAAGTTGCTGGACCAGACTGAGTGGATTGGAGGGAGTTGCACATTCGGAGCTTTTGAGAAACAGAAACTGGGGGTCAAGGTGCACCATATCTATCTACAAACCAACATTCTAAACTGAAGTTCCTTCTCATTCTTCAGATTTCCCAAGAAAATCGGCCATCACCTCGAATCGCACATGGGTCGGTTTTGTTCATTCATTCTTTCAAAATAGACCCCAGTTCCAACCCTTTCTTTATACCTTCCCTGCTGCCACCTTGGCCAGCCTCCATCGTCTCTTTGTGGGGTTGCTGCAACAGCCCCTAATTGGTCTCTCTGCAGTCTCGAATCAGATCAGGTCCTTCCTCCGCTCAAAAACCTTCAATGGCTCCCTGCTTCCTATTTACTACTGTAGAGAGGTCCATCTTCAGCCCTCCCAGCTTTTCTTATCCCATCCTACTGGCTCCCATTCTCAGAGCCCTCATCACTTCTAACCGGCTATGATGTTCTCATTTACTATGTTTATTTTTTGTCTCCTTCACTGAATGTGCTCCCCAAAAGGACAGCTGTGGGGAGGCTGCTGTGGAAACAGTATGTTTCAGAAGCCATGAGTTCAGAAGCTTGAGAAACGGGATTGCGGGAGTGTGGTGGGAGCTCAGAGGAAGGGGACGCCCTGCCTTGGAGTAAAAGGAGTGATGCTCTACAGAGCAAACTTGAAAATTTGACAATTTTGAAATACTTTCATTGGCAAAAAGCCTAATGAACTTCGGGTCACTATAGTTACATCACAGACTTTCCAAACTCAGCACTCGTGGGTTCTTAAGATCCCTAATTGTCACAGTGTTAGGACTATATAGATATCATTTGCCATATAGTACACTGAGATTGAGTAATATTAATTAGTGCTTGAATTATACTAGTCCTTCCTTTATTAATTGATTGGTGGCCTTATAAGAAGAGGAAGAGAGAGCTCTCTCTTTCTCCATGTGCCCTCATGGAGAAAAGGCCATGTAAGGACACAGTGAGAAGGCAGCCAGGAGCCAGGACAAGTGCTCTCACCAGAAACCCAATCTGCTGGCTCCAGAACTGCGAGAAAATGGATCTGTTGTTTAAGCCTTCCTGTCTCTGATATCTGGTTACAGGAGCCTGAGTTGCTTTGGAAATATATCTTTCTCTTTCATGGTTTACTCTCTTATGTTGCTGGGACACATCCTTTAGTAGCTTCCTCAGACAGGTTAATGGAAGTAAAGTTTTTGAGACTTTCCATATGTATCATGGTCTTTACTCTACCCTCACACCCATCTGCTACTTTGTCTGCAAATATCACTTTTGATTGGAAATCGTTTTCCTTAGAGTGTCAAAGGCATTGTTCCATCATGTTTTACCTTCCAAGTACTGAGAAATTCAGTGCTGTTGTGATTGGTGATTCTTTGCTATGACACGCCCTTCCCATCTCCTGGAAGCACTCAAGATCCCTTTATCCCTGGTTTTCTAAAATTTCTTGACGGTGTGCCTTGGTGAACACCTTTTGTTCCTACCTTGAGCTAGGTCTTCGGTGGGATGTTTCAATCTCGAAACACATTTGAGTATATTCTGCCGATCTTAATTGTATTCCTTGATTTTTTTTTACTTTCTCTTGTCTCAATTCTGTCATTCTCTGGAAACTCTAATAATTTGGTATCGGACCTCCTGCACGAGCCTCTCGTCCCTCATTTTCTATTTTCCTGCTCTTTTGTCTTTCTGTCATATTTTCTAAAAAGGTTACCTCAATTGTATCTTCCAAACGTTAACTGGATTTTCATTTGAAGTGGGTTTCAGTTTCTAAGAGCTCTATAAATGACATCCTGTTCTTGGATACAATATTTTCTCTTATCTCTCTGAGGATATGGGTGTTTTTGAAGTCTCTATTCCCTACGTGTTCCTTTGTTCTGTTTGTGGGTTTTAATGCTCTCCTTAAATGTCTGGTGATTCTTGTCTGTCTGTTCCTGTTTTAGAACAAAGCACTAAAAATGGGATTGGGAGTCTTGGATGCAGGGCCTTGGGGATGGGTGCGCCTCTCTCTGGGATTATGGCTAATTCATCAAGGGACCTCAAGTGTGAGTAGCTATAGTAAGTTTTTTTCTCTCACTAGTCAGTTTTCCCAGAAAAGTCTGCTCCAGGCTTATGCTTTTGGAAGATGCTGCCTGTATCCTGGGTGCCTAGATAGAGAAGGGACAGGGGTCTTACCATTTAGAATGCCAACTGTTATCCAAACACCTGTTTTCAATATGATGCCCACCCTACCCTCAGCTGTGTCTGGTGTCCTTGGGTTCTGACCCTCCCTAGTTCAGTTTCTTCAGAGATTACCCTTAGCCTTCTGCTAGCATGTAGGGTAGGTGCCCCAGGGCAGAGTACGGTGGGGAAGGAAAGCTGAGTAACCGCTCTTTACATGGTTTCTGGACCAATCTTGTTTTAAGACACAACTTGATCCTAACTCTCTGACGTTATCTCTGTAGCCTCCAACTCCCAAGTCTTTAGGGGCCTGGTTCCCGCTTGGTTTTGGAACCCCCCACCCCTTCCTTCCCACAAGCACTGCTCTGCTAAATTGCTTACTGTTATCTCTCCCATGATTTCTGTCAATTCTTGTCTTTTGGGGCCTACCTCTCCCCACCTCAATTCTCTTGTTTTTTTGTGGGTCCAGACCTTCATTATTCCTTGACTGTCACTTCAGAAGGTGTTAGAAAGAGAGGAGGCAATCGTATATTAATTCTGTGTATATTGAAATGCCACACAGTGGGGGGGGGGTTCCTGGGGGACACAGTTGGTTAAGTGTCCGACTCTTGGTCTTGGCTCAGGTTGTGAACCAGGGGTCATGAGATCAAGCCCTGTGTCAGCCTCCATGCTCAGTGCAGAGTCCACTTAAGGCTCTCTCTCCCTCTGCCCCTCCTCCCAAAATAAATAAATCTTAACATAATATTTAAAAAGTGTCACATGTGGGTGTTCTTTTTTCTTCAGTGCACCGTTGGTCTTTTCTCTGGACCACACACAGCCGCACACACTTACTCACAGGTATCCACAGTTCAGGTCAAGGAAGCTGCAGACTTGCCGACAGAGACCACGTATTCATGTGAATTAGTGAAAATTAGAACGAGCGGCCGTTAGCAAGGCGTGGTGTGTGCATTGTGGATTAAAGCATTTGTAACACGTGTGTTTAGGAAGCATACTTTAATTAATAACAATAATAGCAAGTAACAATAACTACTATTTACATAATAACTACCATGACAACATGGGATTCCATTTGGTTATAAACAAAGTTCTTTGCCGATTTGGTGTCTTATCATTAAATGTACTGTCATTTGTCTTGAGCCTCATGTATGGACACAGCAGGCTTGGGACAGACTCTCATGCTGGCCCCTTGTGAACCTTGTATCTTGGTCCATTGCCCCAACCCTGCAGAATCACATGATCCTTGGTCGTGTGGATCTACTGGCGCTCTGCGTTGGTCTGATGTTCCAGGTCCCTGCTCCAGTTCCCTAAGGAGAACCAACCAGAATCCAGGATGCCATGTGTGTGTGTACTAGGGACTCTGATTCTTCCCTGAGTCCTGAAGCCTTGGTCGCTGGAGCAGGACCCTCCTTCCCATGTCTGTACTCGCCCTCTGGGCCTCCAGCTCCCTCACCTGTCACCGCCTGGATGCAGAGATCTAGCCACTTCTAGACACATGAACCCCAAAGCTTTGGCAAGCAAAAGGGCCTGTGGGCTGCTGTTTATGGGACTGTGAAAAAGGAGAAGATTGGAGTGGGGAGGGGGCTTGTCCCCTCCATGTTCAGACTTTGGAAAATGTGAGCAGAGGTTGTCTGCTGTAGGGAAAAGAAGCAGAAGTGTTGTTTATGAAGAACCTGCTGAGTGGGGGGCCCAGTAGGCACATTGAGCCTCCCCCCAGCACCAGGTGGGAGATACCCAACATCTCCATTTCGCAGACCAGCCTCACGGACCTCTCACGGGTGCGACCCTGACCACTCTCCACGTGGGGGAGCCTGGATTCGAACCCAGGAGAGGAAAGCAGGGTGGGCTCCTGGTGCTTGCTGCTGAAAGGGAAGAAGAAAAGGCAGGACCTGAGAAGTCAGTCGAGGGTGCACCTTGTGGGAGGAGGGGTTGCTGGCATAGCCCAGACTGGACATTTAGGGGTGCCCTTGTCCCTACCAAGTGAGGAACCACAGTGCCTCCTGGTCAGCCTTGGAGAAAACCCCGAGGGGTCAGGCTCTATGCTGGGGGCTCTGCCTAGTGATCAGCCAGACCCGCACAGCCCAGGAGACCCCCTAGAACAGGAGCAAGGATGCCCGGCCCCCAGGGGGGGCCAGGCTTGGCTGGGAACAAAGGAGGGGTGCTGCACGCCGAACACAAAAGACCACGCAGGAGAGCGGGCTCCCTTCCATCTGGGCTGCTTTTCAGCCGAGGGATCGTGAACGATCGAAGGCTGAACCCCGGTCACGGCTGACTTGACCACCCCCTCAGAATATTTGGCAGGGTTCGCATATCGCTGTTGCTCTCCCTTGAATCGTGACAAAAGGAAAGTATTCATTACCAGGCAGACAGGGCCCTAGGGCGGGAGCCCGTCATCTCTGATTTGCCTGTTAGCCTAGGCTACGGAATTAAATGCAGTTTTGTTTTTATCTATTTGCATGGAAGCTTTCCAGAGAAAACAGCAATTTTAGTGACCTGCGCACTTGGTATCATGTTAATTAGGTTTGAAAACTCATATATTGTTTTCATAAGGGCTATTACATTTTCTCTAATTAAATTAAGGGAAAAATAAGGATGCACGGCAATAATATTTATTATTAATACCAGACTCCAGAGGCGCCCTGCAAGTTAAATCGGAGGTAAAAAGCCCTTGAAGACGGGCTGGGCTTCAAAACAGCCTGGTATGATCCAGGTTTTCAGCAAGTCATTACTTGGACCATTTTGGAAGAGGAGAAAGTGAAAAATGGACCCATTTGGGAGAAAACAGGCTTCTGGTCCTGGTTCACACAGAGAGTTTCTGGGATGTTTACTACTGTTTTATTACAGTGGTTTTACCAAAATTGCAGCAACTGTGTTCCAGGGAGAACTTTTCATTGGGGTTTCATGTGGACTCCCAGGCCTGCTGTGATTTTCGTCCAGTTCCAGATGGGTTTCCTTTATAAGGGCACTTGGTTTGAGGAAGTGAAGTGGGGCAGGCAGAGAGGGAAGGTGGGGCATAAGATTATTCAATGTGAATACCTTCCATCCCTTGGGCAGGGTCCCTTCTGGAAATGGGGCTGAGCTCGGGCCAGATTCCCATGGGAAGAAGAAAGGGAGAGAGAGCAAGAGAGAGGGGAGATGTGGACCCATTGCAAAGTGGTTCTGGACCAAGAGGCCGAACAACCTTCCCTGAGCTTGCGGCTAGAGGGGACAGCTGTAGTTTGGGAGCACCTCCTCACACCTAAGTACTCCCCCGCCCGGGGACCCTGACTTCCTTCTGGGGCCCCACCTTGGAATGCAGCCTTAGTAGCATAGTGAGTCCCACTTCTTGACCTCCCACAGCAGAAGCAGATGATTTCCCGAGGCTCCTCCATCCCTTCCTTCCTCTCCCAGCCCACCCCTGCCAGCTGGGCCAGCTGGGCTCTCTCCCCCAGGCCCTGGGCCTTTGGGTGGGCTCAAAGATGGAAGACCATCTGGGATATGCTCCTTCTCAGCACAGCACCGTGACGCACCTGCTATGCTGTCCCTGCGGCCAGAAGCAACCTCCTGGATGACCTGACCCATTCTACTCTGCTGTTCCAAGCCAGCTCCTCCCTTGCCTTTCCGTGTGGTCCTGGGGGCGCCCACGTACTTCCATAAACTCCTTTGCCTCTGAGTGACCCAGCATCTGTTGCTGTTGCCTGAGCCCCGAGAGCTCCAGCTGTTGCAATGGCTTTTGCACTGAGTATGGGACAGATGTGTGTTCCAGAGGAGCCTGCGGAGACTAGGAGCCCCTCAAGGGGAGGCCATGCTTCTGTTGGTTGGGTGTAAGGAAGAGCACTGGACTGGGAGTTGGGGTATCGCTCTGAGTCTTGGCTTTTCCACTGTGCCCTGCTGGGGGACCTCAGTCTGTTGGTTTTCCTTCTGGACTTCATCTCGAAGGCGAGGCATTTGGAATATCACAACAACAACAGCAACTAGAATTTACTGACTGCTTGTAGGGGCCACAAGCTGGGCCAAGGGCCATACATACATGTTCACTGAATCTACGTGTTCAACTCAGAAGAAGACTGTGAGTCTCCCTGGTCAGAGACAAATAAACTGAAGTTTACAAGGGCAAAGCACATCACCCAAGGTCATGTGCCAAGAAGTACACATACTTGGAGCTGAAGCTGGGTCTGTTCTAGGTCTGCTAATGGTCTCTAAAGACTCAAGGGACCATCAGTGTTCTCCCGGGACTGAGGGGCTCCACAAGACATAGGCCTTTCAGGACTAAAACCAGGTCAGTCCCGGACAAAGCGAGATGGTTTGCCACCACACTCAGGATGCATCCAGCCTAAACGCTGTGTGGTTCTGGAACAGCATGGATTTGGGACGTTGCACTGGAAACCAATAAGCACATTCTAAAGATTTTCAAACCTCAGAGTCAAAACAAAACCCAAATGGGGTTTCAGATGTCACCTTCAATTGCTACTGAACCCTGTCCCAGTTAGCCTGCCTCCTCCAGGGGAGAGGGGAGTGAAGAAACCTAGAGTTCTTCCAACAAACCCCTGGTTGAGTCCACAAAACCTTCACTCATTTCTCAAGTGGCACTTACCTACTTTCCTGTCCCTGGGCCTCAATGAAATGACTCATCACCATTGCCCCCTCACCGAAAACCAGCATTTCCAACCGTGGAACACTCCATGCCTGAAAATGTTCCATGTAATTTGAATTTTTAAGAAATTGAATTCTGTTTTCCAACTGGCTCATGGCGTAATTGTCTCCTCCAACACCCAAGTGACAGAGGTTTTAGACTCTGTTCTCTTTGTCTGCTTTACTCACCTCACTCATGTATTGATTTATCATTTTGCCAGACAACTATCGAGCGCCTACTGTATGCCAGTCACCAAGCTGAGGACGAGGAGACCAGAGAGAAAGGTGTTGACCAGTGCTCTCGAGATGACTCGATGCTACCAATTCTCATGCAAAACAGCAGTAGTGGGGTCTGCACTAAGGGAACACAGGGCTTGTAGAATGAAGGGGACAAGTAGGGAATCAGGCACACCAAAGAAGTAGATGGATATATGTCCTGTTCCCTGCTCTTTCGTGGCCTCTTTCCTGTCATAGCTCATTGCACACTATATCCTCACCACTCTGTTGTTCCTAACTCCTTGTCCGTGCTCAACACGCCACGAGTGTAAAGTACATGCTTTGGTCGACCAGATGCCTTGAGCAGCAGAGTAGGCCTCCCAAGCCAGGCAGAGCTTGGTTGAAGCAGAGGACCCTTTTAGAATGTGATGAACTATCCTCTGTCAACCCTCCAAGATTCCAGGTACCCAATTCCCATTTCTTAATTTCTCTACATGGAGTTTTTAAAAATTGAGTCATCTCTTAAATTGGGTACCGCTATCAGGCCAATCTAATGGAATGATAGGAATTCAGCCCCTTTCTGGAGCCAGGAAGTAAGGACATCATAAGTCTATGTCAGAAATGTTAGCAAATGTTAGAAAAATGTCAGCCCTTCCATGGTCATTACTATTGGCCATTTTCTTTTCTTTTCTTTTTTTTTTTTTTTTAAGATTTTGTTTATTTATTTGTCAGAGAGAGAGAGAGAGCAAGCACAGGCAGACAGAGTGGCAGGCAGAGGCAGAGGGAGAAGCAGGCTCCCTGCCGAGCAAGGAGCCCGATGTGGGACTCGATCCCAGGATGCTGGGATCGCGACCTGAGCCGAAGGCAGCTGCTTAACCAACTGAGCCACCCAGGCGCCCCATTTTCTTAAACAATAAATAAGAGATGGCCCTGGGGTGGGGGTGGGGGTGTAACACAAGGATTCCTGGGCTGCAGGTAAGGAGACCTGAAACCTAGGACAAAAACATAAGAAGATTTGGAATTGATGACTTGGTTTTTCACAGCAAAGCAAACAGCAAAGATTAAGCCTGCTGGGGGTTTGCAATCCCTCACTGAAACCAAGTGTCGTTAAAAGTCAACATGTTGGGTTCTCAAAGAGAGTCTTCTGAATGAGGCCTCAGATCTACCACCCACCACCCGTCAATCAGCCAGAGCTAATCTTACCGTCGCACAGACTGGAAAGCCGTGGTCTCCTTAAAGATCATCTTAACTTTAATTAAAAACCTTTGATGGATTCTCAAACACTAACAAAGACTGGTCCCCAACATGCTTCCTCCTTGTTGTCAGGAGGCCCCTAGTCTGGTTTGCTCCCAGCTCCTTAAGGCAACGCCTTTGCAGGTATGGACAGGTATGAGCCCCAACACTTCAGGTACCTTTTCAAGGAGAATCCAGGCAGGAAAGCCCCCTCCTCCATGGCTGTGATGAAGTGGGCATTGTCCACTTGAGATGGAGCGGAAATTTCTAAGACTGCTGGATCCTTTTAGATTAATTGCACTGGGGAAAGGGTACTAAGGTCCTGGGGAATCATGTTGGTGCTCGAAGCCAATGCCAGCTTCCAGTATAAATCAGGGCTGGTGATTGGGGGGGGTTTTCACTACCATATCTGTGCGGGTTGCATATGGTGTCTGACGTCTATGACAGCTGGTCAGTGTCTACACCATTCCATCTGGGGAATATTTTGTACTTGGCTCCTGCTGTCGAGCACTCCAACTTCACCTTGCTCTTTGTCCCTGCACCACCCCGTCTACTCTAGGGATGGCTGGGCAAGAGCGGATGGAAAGGAATGTTCCCAGATGATCTCTGTGTCCATGAGGTAGACCACTCCCTCCTCCAGCACCCCAACTCCTTCGCCCAGTATGTTGACCTCTTACTCCAGCTCACTTCCTCTGCTCCACTCCAACTGCCCTCTCCTTCCAACCGCATCATGGGGGGACTGCACATTTAAGTCTCCCACCCCGTCCTCTGTGTCCTGAGTTCCTCTTCCTGCGCTGCCCTGTCTCCTAGATGCCTGCTGAGGTCCTGCCTGCCCAACCCTCTGTGATCTGCTCCTGCGAAAAGCCAGCCTTGAGGATTCCAGGCTGAATGAGTCCCTCCCTCTTCTTCCCTTCCTCCTTCTTGCAAAACCCTTGGTGACTCTCAAAGCTCTGGTCAGCTTGCTTGGTCCAAGTGCCCTGTGAATGTCTTTAGGGTGGGGACCGGGACTGATGTCATCTATGGCCCGCACAGCGTGGAGTGGAGCGCACAGCGTGGAGTGGAGTGCCCAGCGCAGGGTAGAACTTATAAGTGGTTGGTCTATTTAGATGCTGAGGAATCTCCTAGTTCCAACGTTCTGCCATTTATTGTTTGCTAAACTCCCAATTCTCAATCAAAAGTATATGGATGGGGGAAGAAGGCAAGGCCCCAAACAATGACTTTCCTCTGGGCTGATGATGTTAGGACTTCAGTGCTGATTTGGGAAGCAACACGTGGGACAGTCATAGACCTGGGGTCAGGCAGGCAGAAGCTGCAACCCCAGCTCTAAGGACCTGTGAGCTGTATGGCCTGGGGGAAGTCGTTCAACCTTTCTGGGCCCCAGCTTTCTTATCAGTAGCATGGAAGTGATCACATCACACCTTGTTATCCTGAGGAGTTCATGGGATAGTATCTGCCAAGTATTTACTCAGGGGAAGAAGGCCTGGAAGATATACAATAGATGTTGACCGCAGAAAGCTGAAGGTCTGGAGCCCGCGTAAGCCTTTATATCCCGATGCATGCGAGATGGATTAGGGCTCTGGTTCTCAGACATTAGCCATGGATCAGAATCACCTGAAGGGCTTGTGAGACCACGGATGGCTGGGTCCCATCCTTGGGTTTCCAATTTCTGAGATCTAGAGTGGGACCTGAGAATTTGCATTTCTAATTTGCTCCCAGGTGAGGCTACTGGTGGTCCAAAGGCCTCACTTTGAGAACCAGGGCCTTAGGGACTCACCAAGAGCATTGTTCTATATTCTATATGTTTTATCTAGATAATTCCTTAAGAGTTTCTATAGAAGGTATATTTAAACTAATGATGCAGAAGTCTTATCCCAACATGCTATTTCTAATTAGCAATAGATAATTATCTTACCCATGCATGGCCCACACTTGCTGAGGTGGGGTTCTGTGATTATCCAAAGAGGTCTTAAATCTAAAGGTTTGGTGGTGTTGATATGCATACAGACAGACCTAATGAGCCCTTTTCATTTGTTCTTGAAAAGAATGACTAAAACCTTACTATCTGTGTGTCCTGGGCATGTTACACTTAATCTCTCTGCAGTACCCTCACACAGTGGGAAAACATATTTGCAGTACATATAAATGACACAGGATTGGTAGCCAGAATATATAAAGAACTCTTACAAATAAATAAGAAAGTCAACAACTGACAATCCAAAAAGAGACAGTCCAATAGGGAACTAGGCAAGTGATTTGAACAGGTATTTCAGGAAGGAAGACACCCAAATGGCCAATCAACATGTGAAAAGATGTTTTACTGAATTAGTTATCAGGCAGATGCAAAAAATAAAACCACCACGCAATTCTACTATGCCCTCACCAGAATGGCTCCAATGTAGGACCAGCGATAGTGAGTGTTGGCCAAGAGCTGCAAGGACTCTACAAGGCTGGTAGGAGTGACACTTGGCACCGTTCAGTTTGGAACAATGTGAGGATTTCTACTGAAGTTCAATGAACACACGCTTTATGTCTCCAGCTTTCATCTCCTAGTACTTACTCAGCAGCGATGTGCACAGAGATCCACTGAAGACAAGTATAAAGATGTTCACAGCAGCCTTCTTCATAATCACCCAAACTTGGAAACAACACAGATGTCCCTTGGCTAATGACTGGCTAATAAATGTGGGACCTCCCTGCAGTTTGGATGCCCTGTGTTTTATAGGCGACATGGGTCACTTCCCGCCCCTGCTCCGTGTTCCTCTCGTGCAGGCGTTGGTGAGTGCGGAGATGGCTACTGTCACCCATAATCCATACTTCCTAGGCTCCCGGGCAAGAGCCTGGCAGGTTCCTTCTGTTCTGTGAGTTTGATGAATCATTTGAACATCTGTGTGGGCTGAGTGGTGTTCTTCCCATTTCACAGATGAGAAGACCAAGGCTCATCAAAGGTGTAGTGATTTGCTCAGGGCTTCTCATGGATTGTGCATGTCCTTGTCTCTGGCAGCCCCAGCATGGTGCCAGGCACTTTGCCATCAGTTAATAAATGTGTGGAGAAGGGAATTGGTAAGGAGGGTGGCCTGATTGTGCTGGAAGGTCATTAAGAACACCTCATTACTCGTAGTCCCCGCATTATGGTCACTAGAATGGCAGCCTTTCCTCACCCTTCCTATTTCAAGAGTCTCACTGCTCCTAACAACCCTGAGGCACGTGTGTGTGTATTGGGGGATTTGGGGGTACAGTTGTCTTTTAAGCCCCCAGACCCAGATGCCCACCCTTTTAAGGAAACACATCCCCAAATGACTACCATCTGCACCCCATTTGGAGAAGCACGTCCACACAGGCTGACTTGCTTGGTCCTCCTGGAGTGCTTGGCCTGGTTTTATAGAAGAGTGCATAAAGGCTCCCCATGTCTAAGGGATTTGCCCCTGCCCTTCCAGGTGCTGCAGAACAGAGGTGAAGCCAGCACACCCCTCGCTGCCCAGGGCTTGTGGATTCCAGCTTCCAGCCCTTTGCCTGTGACAGTCCTCCTGATAGGAGGACTCTATCTATTATACTCTCTATCATACTCTCTATCACACTCACCACCCCGCACAGGTGTCTCCTGGGACATCCAGACATGGCGGCTTCAGGGGCTGTGCCCTAATCAGACCCTCTGGGGTGAGACTCACTGCCTGATACAGCGAAGAGGCTCCATGGCACCCCATGGAACTTGGTTTCTGTCCCTGGCTGTGCAGGGTGCTAACTCATCTTTGTCTCCCCTACCAGGCTCAACGTGGTGTTGGCCCATGCAGCAGTTCAGTGGGGAGTGGGTATGTTGGGTTGAGTCCCACAGAGGCTGACACTGAGACAAGGGTGTGAGTCTTGCTGGGGAGATGATTCCAGAAAGCACTTGAAGGCAGTAGGGAAGCAAGAGCAGAGGGGAGGGAAAGAAGCCAATAGCAGGTGCATCCCTGACAGGTGATCATGGTGGCTTCTGTGGAGTGGTCCTTCTGGAGAGCTCTGGAAAGTATAGACGGTGCCACAGAGTTGCCCCACCTTCCATCCATCACTGGTTGAGGGCTCTCCAGGGAGCACCATCTCACCATCCGCTCCACCACGCTGGCCGCGAGAAGGCCCTCAGGTGAGGAGTCCCAGGTGGTTGCGTTAGGAGGCTGCTGGAAGGTGCTGGAACCAGGAATGCTGGGAGAAGTAGGTGGGACCCCAGTGTCTGCAGCACTTGGTGAATAAAGGGTTTGAGAAAGTCATCACTGGGTATATTAAATTCAGAATTTAAAAACTGTTGTATTGTGATAAAACACACAGAACCTAAAATTGATCATTTTAACCATTTTTAAGTGTATGGTTCGGGCACTGAGTGAGCGTACATTGTTGAACGATGGTGAGCAACATCCGTCTCCAGAATGTTTTTTCTTCTCCAACAGAAGGTCTGTCCCCATTCAACACTGACATCCCATTTCTCCCTCCCCCAGCCCCTGGCTGCCTCTACTGTATTTCTGTCTCTATACATTTGACTAGTCTATGCGCCTCATATAGGTGGAATCATGCAATGTTTGTCCTTTTGTGTCTGGCTTGGATATGTTAAATTTGAAGACGCTCATATCCTTCAATCCAGAAGTCACAATTTAGGGAATCTGCTTTACAAGGAAAATAAAAAGAGCAGTACCAAATGACAGGTCTCAAAACGCTCATCGTAGCATCATGTGTCAAGGAAAACTGGAAATCATCTCTTTTGAAAGAGAACACTGGTTGAATAAGTGATTTTATATCCATATATTGGGATATCATTTCAGTTTATTAAACAGAACAAGCAGATTCATACGTACGAATCCAGGAGAACAGTTAAGATATGTAAGGTTTCAACAAACAAGCAAACAAAAAAGCAAGGTATAATTAGTGTTATAGAATGCTCTTATTCTGTCTGAACAAGAAAATAAAAAGACATGAAAGAAAGATTCAGAACGTTCTATGTGTGTGGTATGTGTGTCCGTGTGTGTTGGATGGGCATGTAGAGACACGTGTTAGAATATGCTCTGGGGTGAGAGGATGGGACGAGAGGAGTTGGGGCTTAAAATTTTCTGTATTTAACTTTTTGCAATGATGTCTATCATGCTGAAATAAAGGTAGTAATAATCAAGAAAAGCATTCTATACACCATGACCCAGAAACCGTACTCTTGGTTACATACCCAAGTGAACAGAGTATTTATAGATAGCAAAAGACAAGAACGAGAATCCTCAGAACGAACATTGTAACCCATTAGCTTAAAAAAAAATGGAAATAACCAAGTGTCCATTACCAGTGGAATGGAGAAATGATTAGTGGTAGAGCCCTCCTATGGAATACTATACAGCAAGGAACAATGAAGTTCAAGACCGAGTGGACTGGATCTCTGGTGTTAAAGATCAGAGAGGTCCTTACCTGGCTCCCTGGGGCAAGGCACCGAGTGGTGATTCTGTGGGTATATATATACGTACAAAGTCATCACAAGTTGATAGAAGTGCGTGTGTTAATGATATATATCCAATCTCAGTAAGTCAGGAAAAGTTAATAATCAAGAAAGGAAAAAAAATGCAGGGACAAGGAAGGAAGGAAGGAAATGTATCAAATAGGGAAGTGACAGAGCAGGCTGTTTCCATGGCTGTTTCTAGGAGAGGAATAAATACAGAAGCATGAAGGAAATCGGACAACCTCCCCCCACCCCACTGCCCACCCCAGAGCTGTCTGGGGTGGGGGTGGGGGATGTTCCTCTACTCTGATTTCTCTGCATTTTCGCAGGGCACCTGCTCCAATGAAGAGCTCCGTGCAGGCAGGTGGGGTGCACTGGGTTTTGGGGTTATATAGAGTCCTGACTTTGTTCCTGGCCTTTCGGGGTCCATGAGCCCACAGGCAGCCCACTGCGCTAGGAAACCCTCACCAAGGCCAGCAGGAGATGTCAGCTTCTGTGCCCAGTGCCTATGGGAGACACTCCCTGGGGTCTCCCTTCGTTTCTGCTTTGTGGGAATGAAAGAATGGAGTGATCTGTTAAGTTTCTCAGTGAGGGCTTCTGACAGGTGAAAGCATTTGAGAAAGGAAATCCTTCTTGCAATAAAACGCATGGTAGGGAATTTCTTAAAAAAAAAAAAAAATCAGGCTTCCAACTCCAGCAAGCCTCGGATGAAATTCAAACATTTCTCTGATGATGTATCTAATATTGACCAGAACGGGGAGGGGACGGGAGTCAAGAAAAGACGCTTCTTACTCAAAACTAGCTCTTTCCTTTTTCCATATGCTGTGTTTATGATTATGGGTTTTAGAGCGTTTTTCTTCTTGTATTTCATGAAATACCGCATCTCTTTATATAATTCCCTCCACCCCACTTTCCCTGATATTTTGCTGCAGAGGAGGGAGGGAAGGGATCGTGTGAGCCCCTGGGGGCTGGCTCGCTGCCTCCCTGGCAGACATCTTCAGGCCCTGAGGTCTTTCCGAGACCTAGTGACTCATCAGGAGTGCCCAGAAGTCAGGGCCGATCTTAGCCAGTTCTCCCAGAATTCCTGTGTTTTTGTGAAATCTCTCTCTGGGGTTTGTGTGTGTGTGTGTGTGTGTGTGTGTGTGTGTGTGTGTGTGTAGGTGGGAGGGGCGCAGAAGAAAGTCTGGAAAGCAGCTGGGAAGGATAGGGAGATCTGTGGGGTATCACGAGGTGGTGTCTACCTTTAAGAGTGCCTTCCTTCGGGTCTGTAGGTTGAAGGTTCTATTGGGAGGGGGTGGTCTCCTGTGGATTCTCCCCAGATGTTAACTGAAGGTGCTCTGATTGGAGGCTGGTGGCAGAGGACAGCCTTAAGGATGATGGATGCAGTTTGGGCATCCTTTGGGGGATTACAGTGTCACCTGTGGTGTGGGCTCATGCCTGGCCGGAATGCTCTTGAGAGAAAGAGTTCTGTGGGAAGTTGGGGTGATCTGCATATGCGTGGCAGGGATTAATTTAGGCAAAGACCCCAAAGCATAGGACTCAGAGAATTCCTCTTGGTCACTCCTCTCTCTGGAGCAGGTAGAAAAGCTTCTTGGGGATCCTGGCATCCAAACCCTCCCCCTCATAAGCAGGCAACCTTAGGTGGCCCCTGTACGCATGCCCATTGCCACCTGCACCCTTGTTTAATTGCTCACTCGCCTCTCTCTAGATAACGAGCGTCTGCAAGCCGGCTGTGAGGATTCCTCATCTCTTTATCGGAAGGATCTGGCTCTAGCGAATGGAAGAGAGAAGGAAAGAAGAGAGAGGCCCGCGTGGGTCCCCACTGTCCCTGAGATCAAACAGCTCTGCTGAGGACTTCAGGATGGCCAGAGTGAGCTGGTGGCAGGTTAGAGGAGGGAGTTTAATGGCGGAGCCCCGTTCTTCTCCTCTCTGCAGGTACTCCTTGCTCTATGCCTTCTGCCCTGCCAATGGCCCGATGAGTAGGTATCATTATCCCCAGTGTACAGATGGGACAGCAGAGGCTCGAGAGCTAGGAATCTGGTCACACACAACAAGCCGTCAGGCTGCGAGGTTCTGCCCTCCCATCCCGCGCCAGGCCACCTTCCCGTTCAGCAGCTTCTGCGCATGTGGAGTGACACTGGTCACTCCATGCAGGGGGTGAGCAGGCTGGCCTAACAGTCATGGTCATATCAATGAGATGAGCTGCTCTGGGGGGCTCCTGGAAGCTCTGGCTCTCGGCTTTCTAAAGACATTTCCTCATGAGTATGGTCTTGCCATACATTGTAAGAATGTTAGCAAGCGAAGCTCAAGACAGACCTCACAGAGAGGCCCACTTGAGGCCACCAGAATCATCCAACTAACTCCAGAAGGTTTGTCTGGGGAGGACCAGCCTGGGGATCTCCGGGACATGGGCCAGTCACCCGAAAGACAGAATTCCAGGACTGGCCCATCTTGTCCAGCATCCTCTGCAGGACCTGAGACGGGGCAGGCCCAGGGAGGGGGGCATGGCAGAGGCCAAAGGGTGGGTCAGCAATGAGACCAGGTCTATGATTCAGGATGCCTGACCCTTAGTCCTCTCACATGTGTGGGACGAATGCTTCTCCTAAGCCGGGGTGTCTCCATCTCTGGATGATGACGTCATGCTGCTGTTGTGAGTGTCCACCCGTGCGCTCACCCCGTGTCTGTGATTTCCACACAGCCTACTGGAAGTAGGTGGTCTTAGCCCAAAGGTCAGAGACCCCTGAGGTCACAGGGCGTCCTTGAGGCGGGCCCCAAAATCAACGTTTTGCTCCCCGGGGAAGATTTTGTGTTAAAATGTTTAAGGTGCCGAGAACATTGGGCCAGGTCAGTTTTCACAAGTCACAAAGCCCCTTGGAAGGTTCACTATGTCTCCGTTAGAGCAAGAAAACTGCTCCTTTGTGGTTAAAACCTTGTCAGAATATTCGTTGATCTCAACACACAAGAGGAAAAAGAAAATTCATTCCCTGAGTTTCCCCCAAATGCTGTGACTGCCCCCTCCACTGAGCGTACTTAGCTCTGCCCAGTCGTCCGGCCCCATCCTGGAAGGCAGGTTGTTCTCCAGGAGGGGACAGCGGCTGGAGGCATCAAGTGACCCATTGATGTTACCAGCCAGGGCCAGGGACAAATGTCACTTTTGGCCTCAACTCTGACCTCCAGCTTTTCCAGCTCACCATGCTGGTTTCTAATAGCCCTGTCTCGAAGTGTCAGGGTCAGGGAGAAGATTCCCTGAGCCCAGTATGCTGGAGACATTCTCTTTTGTTGCTAGAAAAGAAATAGCAGAACTGTCTCCAGATGGTCCCTTCTGAGGGCAGAGCCCAGAAAGGGGAGGTCTGGGCATTCCTGGGGTCCCAATGCATATCCAGCCACCCATCCGCTGCTTTTGACCACGGGGAGTCCCCATCACGGACCTGCTCAGGAAGGCAGAGCTCTGGAGGGATGGGAAGGGTCTTCGTGTGCAAATTCCACACCTGTGCACATATGCATGTCCCTGTCTTGGCCTCCAGTGCCTCCCCCTGCATGGGAATGGGCACACTGAGGAAATCTTTAGGGACCCAAATAGAAATGGGGTAGGTGGGCTAGATTTGGAGGAATGTGGAAAGGGCTCCCTACGTGGAATTAAATGAAAAAGCATTTGTAAATTGTCTGGCCCCGGGCTTGGCCCATGGGAGATCATCAACAAATAGGAATTTGGCTCCACCTCCCCCATCCCCAGCAGGTCTTGGAACCAGGAATCAGGTCACACTGGGAGTGGTCTGAGAAGTCAGGACCCTGAGTGGGGTGCTGCCCCACTGGGCCAGCTGTGCCCAGGTGTTTGGGGTGCACAACCGGCCTATTCTGTGCTAAATCCTTGTGCTGTAAAGAGGCATTGTGTAGATAGGAGCCCCCGGCTGGAGCTGTTAATGAGCAGGGGGGTGGAGAGACCCTGCAGCTGGGGACAACTCTTTTGATGAAGCGAGGGGATGTGTACAGAGCCCCTCAGTCTGTTGGTGGTCCCGGCCGTCTCCCACCCTTCGGCCTGCAGAGAACAGAGCAGCACCCTCTGCTAATTATCTACCTTCCAGGGGATTCTCTCCTCCAATCTGGGGATTTGGGGTGGGAGGAGGACAGCCGGTGCTGCTAATTGGTGTCTTCCCAAGAATCCTAGAATGAATCTGGGGATTACACTAAGGAGGTGAGGAGGTAGTGCCCAAAATAAACACGAGCGCCCTTCCTAAGTGCATTCTTGCCAGCAAGTTAAATAATCCAGCCCCTGGAGCCTGTTCCTAAAAGATTTAAATACTAATTCAGGGGAGGGGGGCGGGTGGAAGGCGTAGTAGATTTCTACCGATTCTGACTTCTTCTGACATCTTTTAAAGGCTTCGTTTCTGCGCTGTTTGATTCCCTTTGACGATTGTCAAGTTAAGTTTACTAAAAACTGGAGAAGACTTTGTTCCAGGGTGGGGGGATGGAGGGGAGCCGCTGGATTAGAAACATGAGCTGGTCCCCAGCTTGTCCATCCGCCCTGGCATCGCTTTCTTTCTGCGTTTCTGAAAGGCTCCGAGTAATCAGTTCCAGAGGACAGGCTGGGGGAACCTCGGCAAAGGGGCCTCCCTCTTGGCTATCACTTCGGGTATTTTATGCAGTTAATCGGGCTGCGATAGAGCCCAAAATGTGGGCATTTGGAAATCTAGGGGCCCATTGAACTGATGTTCTGGTGGGCGCCCTCCCCCAGAGAGCGGTTCTCTGGAGGCCCTCGAGGGAGGCGTTGACATTCAGGTTTCTAAGCGAGGAATTTTGCATCCGTTTTCATGCTCTGAAGGAAGGAAAGGTCTTGAGAACTGGCTGATTTACTACATTTACTGAGGCTACATTTACTACATTTACTGAGCACCTACTGTGTGTGTGTCAGATGCTGGGCTCCGTGCTGGCACCCTTTCTCTCAGTTAACCCCAACCATGGGCAGCCTGGTGGGGAAAGGCTTAGCATCACCCCCATTTCCCAGAGGAGATTACTGAGGCAGTCCGTGGGGTGCGGCAGGCTGGGTGCCCCATATCCTGCCCCAGGTGGCAGGCTAGGGAAAGAATTGTCTCCTGGTTGGAGCACTCCTGGATGCACTCCACGCTGCACTGAGCCTTGTCCTGGGGTGGCTGGGCTGGATCCCCAGGAGAGGTGGACATGAACTTTTCTAAGGCAGAGTCCCTGAATGACGGAGGCACAAGCAGTATCCCCATCACAAGGCTCCCCGCTCCCGGCCAAGTGGTCCATTTGTCTCTAGGCATTCTCCTCTAAAGAACGAGCATCTCATCTCTCCCTAAGGCAGGCGCACCGTCCGAGGGCAGCTCTGGCCGGCGGAAATTTTTCTGAGCTGAGCTCTGAGTCTGGTAGGTTCTCCCAGCCTTTGGGAAGGCTCTTGCCTCCCCCCACCCCACCAGACCGGGGAGAGGCCCGGCAGTCTCCATTCTGCAGACATAAGATCATTCCCAAGCCTCCCCCTACCCACCACTTCTTATTTTCCGCATTTCCTTCAATCTGATGACAGCAGAAAGCTGACATGAAACCAGGATTTTCTGTGTTACTCACTTGAGAACCACTTTGAAGTCGTCCTGCGTGTTCTCCCCTCCACAGCCCAGTGGCCACAGGACATACAAATACAGACATGATTGGTGGCTCGCTTTGGATTCACTGCAGTGAAGAGATTTGCTCTGGGCTCGGGAGGCTGAAGCCTGGGCGCTTAGCTCTGGCCCTGCCCCTTATTGTCTGTGACCCTGAACTAGTCACTTCCCTCCTGAAACTCTTAAGAAATGGCCTTAGTATCTCCTCTCATCGGAATGTGATGTCCGACAGAAGTCTTGAATGGCCAAGGGCTGCCCAGAGTTTGTGAGTGCTGCCATCTGCACGTGTACCTTGAAGCCTGGTATTTCTCAGACCATCAGGGTATGGCACATAGAGATGCTGAACTTCTCTGTAATTGTCCAACAAGTGAATGAAATGATACACAGTTGCCCCTTAAGTAACATGAGTTCAACTGGCAGGTCTACCAATTTGCACATTTTTTTTTTCAATGAGTAAGTAGGAAAGGTGTCTGGAGATTTGCAACAATTTGGAAAACAAAAACAAAAACAGATGAACCGCAGAGCCAAGAAGTAACAAAAAAAATCCCAGAAAAATTAGGTATTATTGCAGGAATACATTATATAATAGGTATAACACAGAGAATGTGTTGATTGTTTTGGTCAACAGTAGGCTGTTAGTAGCTAAATTTAGGGGAGTCAGAAGGTACGTTTGAAGTTTCAGCTGCATGGGGGTTTGGTGTCCCAATCCTCGAGTTGTTCAACTGTATATGCTTCTTGGCTATGAAGACAGGAAACAGGTTAGTTAAGTGAGCTTGACTAGCAGATCTGTTGCTTAATTTATACACGTTGCCTCTCTAAGGCTTCAGTGTCCACAGACCAACGCACCTGGGAGACCCAGGGCCCCGCACAGGGCAGGTGCAACACAGATCATTGCTGGATGTCCTCTTTCCCCTCCTCTTTCTCATCCCTGTTTGAAAATAAAAATATTGCAGCTCCTGTGACGTA
Source organism: Enhydra lutris kenyoni (assembly GCF_002288905.1). NCBI lineage: Eukaryota > Metazoa > Chordata > Mammalia > Carnivora > Mustelidae > Enhydra > Enhydra lutris. The sequence goes on along the minus strand of NW_019154104.1, from coordinate 24,651,414 downwards.
AAATTCAATGCATTTTTCTTTCTTTCTTTCTTTTTTTTTTTTTTTAAAGATTTTGTTTATTTGACAGACAGAGATCACCAGTAGGCAGTGAGGCAGGCAGAAAGAGAGAGAGGAGGAAGCAGGCTCCCTGCTAAGCAGAGAGCCCGACGCGGGGCTCGATCCCAGGACCCTGGGATCATGACCTGAGCCGAAGGCAGAGGCTTTAACCCACTGAGCCACCTAGGCGCCCCGTCTTTCTTTTTTTTTTTGAGCATTTGACGAAGAGGTGTGGCGTAGCCTTGCAGAAACACCATCATCAGAACATCGTGGCCCCTGCAAATCTGAGGCCACGAATGTGTCCCTGTGCTCTCTGTGGACATAATTGTTTTCCAAGCGGCTGTTCCTCAGGTAACCCGATGTTGACGGCAATAATGCAATTTTCATATCGAAATGTTGTTCTAGAGGGAGGGTGTCTATTTCACTTAGGCTTGTTGAAACCCAATCTACAGGAAAGGACGTTATAACAGAATTGGAGGTTAAATTTCATTTGCTGATTTAATAAAAACTAACAGGATGGATTTGGGGATATTTCATTAATCTTTCTTTCCTTTCAGTGCAAAGGAAATTAAGTTCACTCTAGTTCAAACTTTGTTTCACTCTTATACAAGAGCCTGCCAATGTCCACTTTCTCTCTGGCAAGTTAAAACCTAATTAGTCACAGAAAATTCTTCCCTGACCCTGTCACCGTGAGCAGGAAAGCACCGAGCAGCCGGCGTGGGGCTGCACGTAGGCGGGCACACGCGTGTGCTCACACACGCGCACGCGCACACACACCCGACCCCCTCTGCTGAGTCTTATTTTTATTGTCGGTTGCTTTTAAAATCTGGGTGTGATGACATTCCTAAAAATGTATTGACAGGATGTGAGTTTTGTAGACGCTCCTGGCCCGGGCTTCGTCACGTGACTATTGGCCCGGGCTTCATCACGTGACTACTAGCCCGGCGCGGATGGGTCTTGCTTCACTTGCAGAATAGGCGGGGTCTCTTTCGAAATGGAAACAGTGTCTTTTCCATTACAGGCACCCACTTCAGCTCTTAAATGTCAACTCTGAGATTTTACTTCACCGAAATATGTAAGGCAGGGAAGGTAGAAGAGGAGAAGGCATGAGCCCACGCTGGAGCCCTGGCTCTATTGATGATTAGCTGTGTGCCTTTGGGTAAACGACTTCACCTCTCTGAGCCTGGGTTTGCCCTGCTGGAAAATGGGAATAGCTAATCCCCAGTCTACATGCTTCAGAGAGACAGGGGAGGGTCCAAAATGGCCTTTCAGGGTTCAGCCTCCTGGCCAGACTTGGAGTGCTGTACTCTGGCTAGCCGAGAACCCTTCTCTCTCTTAATCACGGTGCTTTCTCTGTCTCCACGCAGCTCTGATCACACGCCATGTGCCTCATCTGCTGACTGCCTCTCCCACACTCCCACGTACAAGTTCCAGGAAGGTGGGCATGCTGTGTCCCACTGTCAACCAGCCCCCAGGCCTGTGGCTGGGACATAGGAGACCCCCAAAAGGTGCTTGATGAGCAAAGAAATGTGTGCACAGGGACGCCCTTTCTAGACTGTGATGTGCTGAGGGGATGTCACAGTCGCCATCGGGTGGACGTGATGATGGAAATAGGACCTATTTATGGTGAATGTGCACCTAGCCTTTCTCGGTCATCTGGAGTTGGAGGCCTTGAGCGCCCCTGGAGCTTTAGGGAATCTCAAGCAGACTCTTCACCGAGCACAGAGCCCGACATGGGACTCCATCTCACCACCCTGAGATCATGACCTGAGCCAAAACTGAGAGTTGAACGCTTAATAGACTGAGGCACCCAGGCACCCCACCGGATGGTTTAGAAGCCCATCCCAAACGGGGTTGGGGGGCATGGTGGGCACAGACCTGTGGAGTAGCTTCTGGGCTTGTCACCTCAGCCTTCTCGAGGGGTGTGCGGTGCAGAGGAAAGGTTCTAGGTCCACCTTCACTTCTGCTTGCATCCTTTTGACCCATGTGGTCTGGGAAGCTTCTTAAATCCTCCCAAGCCTCAGTTTCCTCGTCTGTAAACTGGGGATGCTATCGTCCGGGGCTGGGGCCTGAATAGGGATCACAGGAGGTAGGTCTTGGGAAGCCTCGCCCTGCAGCATGAATCTTCGGAGCACGAGGCCCCAGCGGGAGTTCTGGTCCAAACCACCTCTGTGTGGGCTGGACCAGGTTCCCTCTAGCCTGGTCCCTCCACTTGCAGGGAGGTGGTCCACCTGGGGCCACCCTGCCTGATAACTGGTCCTCGGAGGACCCAGCAGTGGGATGGAGGACAGACTGTGCACACAGCAGCCCTGGTGGCACGTCCTGCCTCCTCACTTTGCGCTCGAGAACATTTCCGTTCTGCCTCCTGCATCATCAGGGTTTAATCTCATAGTTGAAGCCCTGGGAGTGAGCTGGGGCCCCAGGGGATCTGGGAACAGCCATGGATTTTTCTCCTCATTTCAAAAGTGAGCCTAACCATCCTTGTCCCGTGCCTGTCCCCTGGAGTCACACTGGAGGGATAGAAAGTAAAACCAGGCTGTGAGAGCCACAGTGAGAGTCTGGGCTCCTTAGTGGTCCTTGGGGGGGCCTGCAGGGCTGCACTAGGTACGGGGGCAGGGGCTACAGGCAGAAGTGCATAGATGGCAAATAATACAACTCGGTGAGAAGGAATGTTCCTACTAGGTGTTTATCATAGACCAGGCACTGGGCCATGTCCTTCATCACGTCCTCTCACGAAGCAGACACTAGCATTCGCCTCTCCATTTTGCAGATCAGGAAGCCGAGTCTGGGAGGTCACATGGGCTTTGGAGGCAGCCCTAACCTCTTGTGCCCACGATGGGCTATGTGCTGTCCACTTCTTCTTAGCGAGAGGAGAGGCAGGAAGAAGCCTGAGTTACAGGCCTTTGAATTTGGTCTTGAAAGGAGGAGGGGAGTTGATTGCACAAGGAAGATGGGGAGGGCTGTGTCGGGAGTGGGGGGTGGGCAGGCTCCTGGCTGGAGTGGTCAGGAAACCTGCCCGGACGTCGTGAGGCTGGAGCTGGACTTGAAGGGTGGATGGCAGGTGGGGGGCAGAGAGGCTCCAGAACATGAGCTTCCAGGGGGGATGGGGGAGAGGGGCTGCGGATGGGGTCAAGGCAGAGGAGGCCAGGGTTCAATGGACGCTAAGAGCAAAAGCTCATTGCCCAGGAGGGTTTATCCAAGGAAGGACAGGCCTCCCCGTCTCCTTTTAGCCCCAACTTGGGCCCCCACTTCTGCATGCCTGCCACCATGACTGTTATCCCTTCTGAGAGACGGGGAGGCTAAGGCTCAGAGGCTAAAAAATCCCATGCTCAGAGAGCTGCGGCCAGTAGACATAGCTCTGGCTTTGGAGTCCAAGGCAGCCAAGCCTGAGTCATTCCCATCCACAATGCTGAACTGCCCTCCCTGGCCATCTCCCCTAACCCCAGGCAGGAGGGGACCAATCAGAGGGTCCTCAGGGTTCAGGGAGGATGAGTCTGAATGGATGGGCCCTAGACCCCAAACCCCAACCAGAAAAGGTCCACTTCTGTCTTATCGCTGAGGTCTCTTTGAAGAAATGTCTGCCCCTCATGGTTCAGTGGGACAAAATAAGCCCCAGGGAGCCGGCGTGACTTGCCCGTGAGCCGGCACTGAGGTGGAGCCACTGGGACTCCCAGGCCAGTGCTCCGTGGAATGGACTTGCTCGTCTGCCCATCTCAGACATGAGAGGACAGTCCAGGCTCCTCGCCCCTTCCCTTTCAGTCCACCGCTGCCACCTTCGTCCAGACCCCACCCTGCCACCCGCGGTGGCCCAGGGAAAGAATGAATGAATGAGTTCAAGAGAGCAGAGGAAGGGCGGGGAGGTTTAAGAGATGCTGGTCAGAGCCATGGGCCTGCCAGGGGCTGCTAGGCTCCCAGCAGCAGGTTCCCAGCAGGGCCCATCACTGGGGGTGACCAGATGGAGCTCCAGTCCTGGACCCAGTACCATAATTGAGCCGAGTGGGCCTGAGAATCCTTCTCAACCTGGGTCACCAATAATACACGTGACACGGCGCCTTTGTGTGACTTGGCATAAGCTGGGCACCATTCTGAGCGGTCGAACTAGTACTTGAACCTGTGCCCTCACCCCAAGATGGACCCCAAGATAACTCCCAGTTCATGGACCAGTTTACGGTCCAAGGCACAGGGACATCAAGTGAGCTGCGCAATGTGGCTGGGAGCAGGTGGCAGGGTTGGGATGTGGGTCCAGGCAGGTGGGCTCCAGGTCATGTCTCTAACCACCTCCCCAGTGGCCTCACAGACTCACCAAGTGACAGGAAATGCACCGGTCAAACTGGGATTCATGTCATTCACTTGTTAGTCTGTTTCCCTGTCACCTGCCTGTCTCCTCTCTCTACAGTATAAACTCTTGGGGGTCGGCAGGGCTCCTCAGGCTGTGTTTTACCCCCAATAATCTGCCTCCTTCATGGCCAAGCCCGGGCCTAAGAAGCCACCGGGGAGGACTCCAGGCCCCTGTCAGGTGTGAAACCGTCCTTGTAGGCACCTTGCCGAGTACATCGGGTCCCTCGAAGATGGGCACCTAGTTTGGCCAGGGTAGCAGTCAGCCTCCCACCCTTGTACAGCTGCATCCCAGCTAAACCGTCCCCTCCAGGGCTCCTCCCCTCATCCCCATCTGTGGCAAGGAGGGAGCCATGCTCCTCAACACTGGGGACCATGAGATTTCCCCCTCCTTCCCTCAACCCCATGCTGAGGATATGACTTATGATCCTTGCTCGTCCCAGGCATCTGGTGCCAGTTCAAACCCTTCTGCTGGGGTCCCAAAGGTCCTTAAGTAGAGTCTCCTGTCACCAGACCCAGCCTTCACCACCCTGCCCTGGATTCGTCTGTCATGTAGCTTCTTCCAGGAAGTCCTCTGGAATGCCCCCAGGCCCCCATCTCACGCTCATCACTGTGACTATAACAGTCATGCTTTAATGTCTGTGCTAGGTCAGTTGGAGAGCTGGCCCTGACTGTGCCCCTGGGGGGAGGCCAGGAGCCTCCTCTCATCCTTAGCTATGCCCAATGGTAAATTACGCCACCCACCTTTGTTCAGCAAATGAATAAATGAATGAATTTCACTGGGGCCCAGGTAGATCACATTTCGAGCCCCCCCTGGTGCTCGCCTCTGCACCCTCCCAGCAGGGCTGGGACAGGGGCTACAATCCAACACTGTCACCTTCTCATGGCCCCATCGGACACAAAGCCTCGGGGTGGGGGCAGGGGCCTCTCCTGGGACACAGAATGACATGGCCCCACCAGCTGGCCCACCGACAGCACATGGGGCAGGTTGGGGAGCCGCCTGGGTTGAAACAGAAAGACCGCCCCGGGTTGGAGCCCACGGGGCGACTCTGCGGAGAGGGGGCGTGGCCGCCCACGTCTGCGGAAGGACACACGGCTGGGGACGGTATCAGCATTCCAGCCACTCTCCAGATTTGATTAGAGCTGATAACAATCGTGCAGGAACTGCTCTGCCAACGATAGCAACGCCAGAAGCGGCCTAATTCAATAGTCTGAGGCCCGAGCCTTGTTTATATGTCTCAGGTACGGCAGGGCCCGTGCGGCGAGGAAGGGCGCTCGGGCCGACCAGACAGATGCTGTTTGTATGAAAGAGCAGGACGAAAGGGCCCTGGCTCGGCCGGGACCGGGTTCGTACCCCGTCAGCACATTCCTGGCCGGCTGGGGGGCGGGCGCGGGAGCGGGCTTCTCCCCAGGGACAGCCATTCTCTCCTCCTTTCTCGCTTGAACTTTTGGGGCGGGTGGCCCGCCTCACCCCACCCCTCTGTGACCTCCCACGAAGACCCGCCAGCCCACTCACGCTGTGGCCACCCCAGCCCGGCCGCTGGTGGGAAACCCTCTTGGCCTTTTCTGCCTCTCTCGGCGCTCCCGATAAGACGAGGCTCGGCCAAGGTCACGTAGCGGGTCCACGCAGAGTCGGGTCCTGGGCCCACGCCAAGAAGATGCTGCAGCTCCATGACAGGCGTGTTTGATTCCCGATCTGTGAGCTCTCGCTGCCTCCGGGTTCGTTTGAAAACGCAGCTCCTTCTGCAAAGTCTTCTCTGCCCCTCTGGGCTCTGCCTCCTCACCCCCAGCCCTGCCATCCCAGCCCCAGGTCATAATGTGTCAATGGGAGCCCCTTCCTACTTCTCCTGGGTGGGATGCTACTTGGGCTGCCCTCTCTGTGGGCCGTGTTCCTGTGTGCTGGGGCCCGGTGGTCCCGCGCTGGGAATCCATGAGTGGCGGAGGCCAGCCCAGGTTGACCCCCATTCAGACCAGAGTCAGGTGAGCCCATTGGGTTTTGCTCTGGCTATCGGCTGGTGGTGACAGCTTCCCCCACCACCTCTGCAAGAGACGGTGGCCCTGCTGACCTCAACATGGACATTCCTAGCCAAGCACCCTCCTCCCAGGGGGTGCTGGGGCGCTGGAGGGAGGGGCAAGGGGCCGTGAAGTCAAGACCACACCCTGTTTGTGTAGGCAGGGCTGCCCCTTGGTGACTCCTATGGACTCACCAGACTGGGCCAGGACCCAACAGGCTGGAGAGATGGACAGAAGTCGCAAGGAAAGGATTGACTTTTATTAAGCACCTCCTATATACTCTTCAGTCTGCAAAGCACCAGCCTTTAAGCACCTGCTGTATACTCTTCACTCTGCACAGCACCAGCCTTTATGCACCTGCTGTATACTCTTCACTCTGCACAGCACCAGCCTTTATGCACCTGCTGTATACTCTTCACAAAGCACCAGCCTTTATGCACCTGCTGTATACTCTTCACTTCGCAAAGCATCAGCCTTTATGCACCTGCTGTATACTCTTCACTCTGCAAAGCACCAGCCTTTATTAAGCACCTGCTGTATGCTTTTCACTCTGCAAAGCACAGCCTTTAAGCACCTGCTATATACTCTTCACTCTGTGCTCTGGTCTATGGAATGACACATCCACATAGGAGGGACAGGTAGACACATCTGTCTGAAAAGTGGGTGCTAGGAATCAGTTTGTTGGTGTTGAAGATTTCTGCCTAATGCAAAGGTCTAACATTTCATATGCCGATGGCAAACAGGCTGAATAAAACCCTACAAGTGTGTTCGTCCGGTGGGAATACAAACACATCTGTGCTGGCGCATATATGTCATTTTTGACAGATAACTCTATACAGAAAGCCAATCGTGAAGCATGTCTGCACGTGTATTTGTAGATACGATATGCACAGACACAGCCACGGTGCTAAGAATGAAATTCACACCACGTTCTTCCAGAAGTCATCTTTCTGGGTACAGAGCTGTCTTGCACCCTTGAAGCACTTGAAGCTGGTATCAAAGCATAAATGGTAACGAAGACACACGTTAGTGGGAAAGAATATCCTACAAGTCCCATTGGCTTAAGAAACCTCCAGCTCTGTCACACGCCAGCTTCATTGGATAACCAGGGGTTTGGGACCTGTTGCCCCCCGCCCCAGCACTGCCACCACAAGCCAGGTCTCAGTCCCAAGAGGTGGGGGGTCAAGTACTGGTCAGTTCACAAGGCAGGGCTGGGAGCCAACAAGAGAGATGGGGACTGGGTTAACAGTGCAGACTCCATGGAGGCCAGGAGGCCTGGCGGGACATTCATTAGTCTGCTCGAGCTGCCGTAACAGAGCAGCACAGATGGGTAGCTTCGACAACAGACACTGGTTTCCTCCCAGTCTTCGGGCTGGAAGTCCAAGACCAAGGTGTCGGCAGGGTTGGTTTCTCCTGAGGCCTCGCTCCTTGGACTGTAGGTCGCCATCGTTTCTGTGTGTCCTCGCTGGGTCTTCTTTGGTGTTTGTGTCTTGATCTCACCTTATGAAGACACCTGTCAGAGGGATCAGGGCTACAGCCTCATTCTAATTTAATCCCCTCTTTAAAGGCCCTGTCTCCAAATACAGTCACTTTCTGAGGCACTGGGCTGGGGTCTTCAGCATATAAATCAGAGGGAGCCCACAACTCAGTCCTTAACAGCCTAGGGGGACACAAAAAGGGTTCCTGGACTCGGGGTGAGAAGCCCCAAGTTCCAGCCCAGCCACGGTCCAGGGCAGCTGGGCACGGTCCAGGGCAGCTCAGCAGGCCATTCACACCTCTGGGCCTCCATGTTCCCATCTGCAAAACGGTTGCAACAGTCCCACCTGACCTCTCTCATGGGACCGTGGGAAAATCCAAAAAGGATGCGAGAGTGCTCTGTAAACTGTAAGGTGCTGTCTGCATGTGAGCAGGTAATGGGAGCCCTCTATACAGGGACGTGCCCAAGGGGACAAAGTGAGGTTGAAATCCAACCTCTTCTCCGCTCACCACACACAAGTCACATGTGGGGCTGCACCGACCTGGAGAGAGAGGTCCCCTTCCCTGATGCACGTGAAGGTTCTAGAAGGCTCTGACGGGCTAGCGGAGGCCTTGCTGGGGGCACGGAGGACTGGGAGGTGATTCCCTCCAGGAGAAAGAGCTCAGCTTCCAAATCCCAAGTCCTCCTCGTCCACCCCGTCTAGGCCTTTCTCTCGAGTCGGCACGGTTCCACTTCTCTGGCTGCATCAGGAATTACCTCTCCTTTGGGCCAAAGACAGAAAAGAATGCGGACTTGTTTCCAGGATTATTAAATTACACACAGCGTATTCTTCCCGAGTGTGTCCCGTCTTAGTGGGGTTTAGAGCTGCGTTCGGGCCAGGGGGGCTCTGGTTACCTCTAATGAGGATAATGATCAGGGAGCTTAACCGTAATTCTTCATTGATTCTCTTGTGCCTGCAGAACCCGCCTTGGCCAACTCGGATGCCGGGGAGATCCGCAGAGGGAGGCTCCCTCGGCCTCTGCTCACGGGACACTCACCTCGGTCGGGCTGAGGGGCCAAGGCCTCCCGCTCGTCCTACTGAAGGGCGGCCTAGGGCTCTCGGGATGGGATTAAACAGCAGCTTACACCCCCTGTCCCGGGGTGGGGGGAATGAAAGCTAGAGCAAGAAATAAAAACTCAAAAAGAAAAAAAAAAAAAAAAAAAGAAAACAAAACGCAGCTAATTCCATCCTGTCAGCGGTGAATATTGAAGACTACTCCCGGGCAAGGCCACGGCGTGTCCTCCACAATGGTACTACTGTTAAGTTTTAATTCAATTTTCAGAGAAGCAAGCGAAGCCCCAAGTGCCGGCTGGGAAGGGGGTGCCGGAAGCTTTTGTTCCCTGCGGGCAGTCTGGAGTTTTCCCGAGGCCCTGCTGAGGGGTCGGGGGTGTTCCCTGCCTCGGTGAGTGGCAGTGTCCAAACAACAGGGGCCCTCTGGGAGCTGCCATTTCTGGAACGTCCGCTCTGTGCCTGGCCTTCTCCACACAGCCCACAAGGGGCCCCAGAGCTGAGAGGTGGGTGTGATTCTCTCCATTTTCGGGAAGAGGAAACAGGCTCTGGGAGGCCGGGGGAATCTGGTGAGGTTGCTCAGCAAATGGGTAGCAGAGCTGGGACTCGAACCCACATCTTTCCAATTCCACCGGCCTTCCGGATTCTGTGGCGCTTGGTCCATTCTCTGTTGCCTTCCAAGCACCGGGACCTGTGGACTCAGAGATCACATTCGTGGCTCTGTCTCCTCCTTGGGTGGCTCTGCATAAGTTTCTCAGAAGTCAAACGAAAGGCCAATAGCCCCCTTTTGCACAACTGTCCAGCCTACACCTTTCTCTCTCCAGAGGGCCTTTGGCCCGCGCTCCCCCTTTCCTGTTTCACACAACCCTCTTACCCAGCATCGGGTCCTGCGTGTCATAGGTTACCCGGGTAGACTGCTTACTTCGTGCCCATTCTACAGGTGGGAAGTGATGAGGCCAGCAACTGAGCACAGGTCGGATCCCGTGTGAAATCTCTTCTGAGTAGCCTCCCTTGTTCTGATGCCCGTAGGCTCCTGCTGGGGGTGGGGGACGGTGCACCCTGGCTCATAGGCCGAGGAAGGTCA
>NW_019154104.1:24566428-24641021 GCF_002288905.1 Enhydra lutris kenyoni | reverse complement strand
AACATGGCTCCATGGCTCTCAGCTCCTTATGCTGGTGTGTGTGGGGGGGGGGGAGGGTGTGACTGTGCGTGTGTGCGTGTGCCTGAGTGTGCCTGAGTGTGCATGAACGTGCCCAAGTCTGTTGCAGCCAGAGAAGAAACTGGACCCAAAAGGAATAAGAAAAATGTGCAGTGTTACCAGCCAGCTGACGAGTGAGCTAGGATTCGAGTCCAGGCCTGCCTGAGTGGAATCCTCAAGCGTCCTGCCTCGAGGCTCTGGAAATACCCAAGAGTCAAGGTCACAGAACATCTTCCCCAGGCCACTTGTCTCCGCTGACCGTTTGACATCCCCCTCCCCGTGTCAGGGCTAGCGGACCCTTCCAGCAGGCCTCACGGGACAGCCATCTTTGCACCATTAACCGCAGGCGACCTTTGTCCACCCGAAGGTCTTGACCTGTGTTCGTTCTTCAGAGCTTGACAAGTTGTAAGGTCCTTTGTCTGTCCCTCCCTCTTTCCTGACCTTCCTCGGCCTATGAGCCAGGGTGCACCGTCCCCCACCCCCACACACACCAGCATAAGGAGCTGAGAGCCATGGAGCCATGTTGGGAACATTCACAGTTTACGCTCATGACTAGGACACGGGCTTGTGAAAACATGGCTCACACGCTGTTAGGTTGACAGTTTACAAGGGCCTTGGGCTTCACTACAGGAAAAACAGATCCTTCGCTGTTCGGATGAGGAAGCTGAGGGGCAGAGAAATGACTTCCCCACCGGCCCCCTGGCCGCAGGGAGCTTTCCAAAGCACAGATCTGAGAGCAACGCTCTCCTGTCAAGGACCTGCCGTCGTCCTCAGGGTGAAGAGGAAGTGGTGGTCCTTGTGCCCACGAGTGTGTGTCCACGTGTGCGTGTCCAGGTATCATACCTGTCCTCAAACTGGCCAGTGCCACCAGCCACCTGACTGCTAAGAGCTCTTGCCAGAAGTGACAGGGGAGAGGGTCCCACACGTCGCGGGAGAGACACCCAGCTCCACTCAGCTACAAGGTGAGTCTTCCAAGTTCAGAGCTACCTGAAGCCTGTCTGGTGCTGCCTGGAAGGAATTAGGCGGCTGTGCAGGTGCGGCCTGGGAACTTAGGCATCTCCGTGAGGCCCGATGACAGGGGAGCCAACACACCCTAAACCTCGAGAACCACTTATTTACCCTTTCAGGAATTTTACGAGCAGGGCTTTAAATAGAGCCATCATTAATAATTAAATTGTGTAAATTCATACTTAAATAACCTCTATCGAAAACAAAGGTGAGCGTGGAATTACTCCGCACGACACCAAGAGAGTGAATGCGTGTCGTCACACGTTTGCCTCCGGCAGCATCATTCGAAATAGAAGGCGGAAGCCCAGAGTCCCCTGTGTACTCTGGGGGTGATGACCTGCAGGTCCCTGACGGTTACCAATGTACCTGTCGTTCTGGGGAGGGATGCTGAAGTCGGGAAGGCTAGGGACCGGGAGCAGGGGACTCTACTTGCTGCTCGACTTCACGGTGAGCCACCCGTTTCGGTGAACTGCCCGAAAACAAGCAACGGGATTAATGGAAAAGCGGAGTCCTGAGTACTCAAAGCTCATCTTTCCTGGTCATTGTACTAGATCTTTGCTGCTGCCTGAGCTCCTCATGTGCATTTGGAGCTGCGCGATAGGGACACGGGAGACGCTGCCTTTGCTCCCACCCCAGCGGTGCCTTGCCCAGGCCACGCCCATTCCCTGGACAGGCGTGTCTACCATGCACGTGGGCCACCGCCACACAGAGGGCGGAATGTATACGACTGCGTGGTTGTTTAGATTTAAGAAAAGTCCGCAGAATACGCTTGAAGCGTGTGGTGTCTGTTGCTGTGCCTTGTGACTAGTCCCCAGAATTGAGGCCCCGCTCTCCCAGCCTTTGAAAACTATTGTCTGAGTCCGCAAAGACCCTGCTCCAGGATTACTCGTGAAATCGTCATCGTTCACTTTTGTCTTAGGGGCTGACCCCAATGGGAACATCTAGCATCAGGGCTGGGGGGCGTTGCCCTCATTCTTCAGTCGACACTACTGGTTGGCTACGGGTCAGGGAGCTCATCTCCGTGAAAGCATTCTTGGAGAATCAACTAGCTGTGTGGAATGCACAGGAAAGAGTACTGGGTATTGTATTATCTCTTAACTGTGTGCTATGCATCTTCCATAACAGTAAAATTTATAAAAAGTGTTTACCTGCCGAGGCTGCTTGGCTTCCCTCTCAGGCCCTTAAGATAAATGGTGAAGGGAGTGTAGCAGGTGTTTTAACACCAGAGAGGCGAGGAAGAATGGCTTCTCTTTGTGCTAGCACTGTGTCAGACATTCCCCCATTCAAGCCTCGTTATCTGAAGGAGATAGACCTGAAGGAGCTTAGTTGGGGTTCCCTTGGAAGCAGACCCCCAAACAAGGAAGGAACGACCCTTGTTTCTCTGGGAGGTGATCCAGGAGACAGCACTGGGGACCAGGAGGAGGCCTATGGAAGTGGGTGTTACCATGGCAGCAACTGGAGGTGGATCCCACTAGGGTATGCGGGAGCTAGGGAGGAACTTGCCCTCAAGATGCTCCTGAGCAAGGGGCGAGGGTGCTGGGGCATGGATAGGTCATCTCCTGAGTGCCATTGGTTGAGAGCTACTCTGGGAAGCGTTCATTCATTATATTTGTCTCCCATATATTTGTCTCTCCTGAGTGCCATTGGTTGAGAGCTACTCTGGGAAGCGTTCATTCATTATATTTGTCTCCCATATTGCAACATACAGACTACATTTTTTTTTTTCTGTGAGGATGGAGAGAACCTCCAGTCTCTCTAAGAAGGGTTGAGAAAAACAGCGCAAATTGTCTTCATTGGAAAACTTAGAAGTCCAAGAACAGGTGACAGGGGCTTCTACAGTCTTTCTACGCCTTGGTCTCTTTCTCCCAGTCTCCAGGTTTTTTCCTCCGTTCTTCCCACAGTCTCAGAAGTTCTCCCTTCATAGTGATGAGACAGCTGCCCCACATCTAGCCTGACGTCCTCCTGGCTCAAGTCAACTGAGAAAGAAAGGCTAGAGGTGCCTGGCTGGTTCAGTTGGTGGAGCACATGACTTTTGATCTCAGGGTGGTGAGTTCAAGCTCCATGTTGGGCATAGAGCTTGAAGAAGAAGGAGGAGGAGGGGGAGGAGGAGAGGATGGAGAAGAAGAAGGACAAAGGGAAGAAGGAGAAGAGGAGGAGGAAGAGAGAAAGAGAAGGAAGGAAGGTAGAAGAGGAGGAGAAGGAGAAAGTGGAGGAGGAGAATAAGAAGGAAGAGATGGAGATGAAGAAGGAAAAAGGGAAGAAGGAGAAGAAGAGGAAAAAGAAGGAGAAGAAGAAGAAGAAACAGAGCAAGCCCTTCCCAAGTACTCAGACAAAGAAGTCTTCTGCTTGGGGCCGGCTGGCCCGTCTTGAGTCATGTGCCCACCTCCTTTGGGGGCTCAGACAGGGTGCCGCTCTGACCCACCATACTTACATCTCATGCCTTTTCACAAGAGGCCCACAGGCAGTAGGAAGGAGAGGACCCCACCTGTTCCGGGAACAAGCTCTGAGAATAGATGGGTGACTTGTGTCCACAAACTCCACAGATTCCATCATGTTGGTCCACAAAGTGTTCCGAGCACATTACAAGGGTGGGGGAGTTGAATGCTTTATGAACAATATGTAACACACATCTGATATGTAAAATGAAAAGAGAAACAGGCAACCCAGAACCTACATCGCATTAGCTTTCTTGTTTATTTACCTCTGTGTGTATCTCCCTTTATTAGACTGGGAGGTTAGTGATGAAGGGAGGGCAGGGATTCTGTCTGTTTTTTTCATTGCTACTAAGTCTAGCAGCTAAGGCAAGGTTAGGCATAAAGTAGATGCTCAGTAAATCCTGGATGGTTGTGTTGACATAAAGAGCATCGGCACGTGCGGAAAGGAGTTTGGTTGGTAAAGGCGGGGGGCACCGTGCAGTTCTGCACAACACCCCCGTGACGATGTCACTGCACTGTCTGGGCAACAAATAAGGAGAAACAACGAACACGGAAAACAAGGCAGGCACCCAAATAAAGCCAGAGCATAGCCTATAACCTCTGTGACCGAGAAGATTTAGAAAATGCTCCAAGGGGGCTGGCAGTAGCAAAAACAGCAATGACCATGGACCAACTCTCTCTGTACCCACCTCATGAATCCTCCCCACAGCTCTACTGAGGCCTGGGCCGCCACTGACAACCCCATTTCACAGACGAGGACACAGAGGCACGGAGTTGAAATGCCACATCCAGGGTCACATAGGGGGAACAGCTACCAGACCTGTGCTTCTCAGACTGGGAATAAGACAGACATGCTTCTGACCCTCATAGAACCACAGTCTATGGCAGAACTCTCCAGACTTTAAATGCACACCCGGGGTCTTGTTAAGATATGCATTCTGATGCGGGAAGTCCTCGGCAAGTCCTGAGATCCTGCGTCTCTTACAAGTGCCCAGACTGTGGTGGCCTGTGTCACCTCCAGCAACAGGGTGGTGTGCTACCTCCTGAGGAGGGGGCCTCATGGAAAGCCAGCCACAGATGGGCCGGGCCAGAAAGTGGCTGCAAAGGTGAGCAGGAAGGAGCAGGTTCGAGCAGACCCTCTCTCAGACAGGAAACAACGCACTATATTACAACACCTTGATACTTAATCGCCAACCCAAGGGCAGCTTAGTTTCTGGCCCAGCCTGGCTGCCTCCTCTCACCTCCCCTGAGCCGTACCAGAGCCTACTTCCCTGCAGCTTCCCTGTGATGGGCCTCTCCCCCTTCTGACAAGCCTCCCTGCCCTCGGGGAGGCCCCCTTCCTGGGGTGCTATAGCTCCTCAGGGCTGATGCCGGATGCCAAGTCCAAGGAGGAGGCCCATCAATCCCACCTGGGTTCTTGTCCTCACCATAACCTCCCGGAGGAAGCGGACATGGGTGATGGCAGGAAGTCAGCTAAGTCCCCTGCCCCAGCCTCAGGGAATGGCTGGCAGATGCCTCAGTCTCCACACTTGTAAAATGGGGGGATGGTCCTTCCAGCCCTAAGTTCTGGTGTCTGACTGGCAGACATACAGAGGAGAAGTCTTAGATCTCAGGCACTCTTTCCCCCAAAAGGACCTGACAAGATATCTCCACTTTCCTGGAGCCTACCCATGACCTTGGCACAGCTGGAGGGCCAGTGTGGATCCTGGGGGTCACCTCTCATGGCTGATGGGAGAGGTGTCTTGTTGGGAGACACTAGGGCTAGGCTGGGGCTCTGGGTTCTGGACAGAGAACGAGGTTTTCACCGAGAGCCTGGCCTGGCTCCCTGCTTCCCTCTCCTAGGCTACTCCTCACACATGTCAGGGGGTGGGCGTGAGGGCAAGGATGGGCAAGAGGGGAGTATAGAAAGTGCCTGGTAAGAGTCCAGATATGTGTCTGGCAAATGGATGGATTAATGAATGGATTCAGCTTTCGTCAACGTTCTGGAAGCCAAATTTATGAATCCTTGTGGGGGCTGGGGGCTGCCCTGGGAAATGGAGCCTGATGGGCTGTGTCCTCTGCTATGTCTCTGAGGTCTGATGCACAGTAATTGCTTAAATATTTGTAGAATTTATGAATGAAGGGAACTGAACAGTTGGGGGAAAGAATATCTCCCAACTAAAACGAAGGAACCAGTTACTTCAACTTCTCAGGATCAGAAAGAGAAGTCAGAATCAAGCAGTAACTAGCATGCAGAAAAAGGATTTGCACCAGCAGTGAGTTAAGTCCCACTGTGGGAGATTGGCCAATGGAGGTAATACCCACTCAGGTGGCATTAATATATATAAAACATTTAAAATGAAGGAGGTGGTTTTCTCTCACTCAGCTCTGTTTTACTTTTGGAGAGTTGTCCTACATTCTAAGCCTGTTATTTAAGAGAAGTGCTGATAGATTGGAAACTCCAGAGGAAAGGGGGCTGGGGACCTGAGATAGACTCACATGGGGGCCATTGAAGGAACTCTGGGGATGATTTATTTTGAGAAGAGAAAAGTCAAAGCACCTAAAAATAATATCTTGAAATAGTCAAAGAGCAGTCCTGGGAAGGTGAAACTGGATATTCTTTGTGTCACCAAAATGTGGGAGAAATGTTACAGAGAGTCATCTTTAGAGTCACTTTAAAAAAAAAAAAAAAGCTTTTATTTATTTATTCATGAAAGACAGAGAGAGAGAGAGGCAGCAGGAGATGAAGGCTTCCCTCCAAGCAGGGAGCCCGATGCAGGACTTGATCCCAGGACCCCAGGACAATGACCTGAGCCAAAGGCAGATGCTTAACCATCTGAGCCACCCAGGTACCCTAGAGTTACTCTTGCAGCAAAGTTACCCAAAGGTAGAAGATGCTGTCTCCTCACACAGTGAGTTAACTAACGGTCACAGAAGGACAGAGGTCAAATGTCCCTTGAAGGAGCTGCCAGAGGTAATTCAGCAAAACAGAAAAAGCATCACCGTAGGGCTCAGAACTGAGGTTAGAGCTGGCTTTGGTTAGACAATAATGAAGGTAATGATCAGAATCAGCAAAGTGGAGAAAACAACACCAGCAACAGAAGAAAAAAAGATTAACAAAGCCAAAAGCGATTTCTTCAAAAAGATCAATTAAGATAGATAAGAAAATGCAAATAATCAACTACAAAATAAAAATGAGGAAAATGCCAACTGATACAAGAGAAACTAAAACATAATTTTAAAGTACTAGGAAAAACTAAAAGGTAACCCATTTTAAAATCAAGACAAATTTTTAGAAGAATAAAAAATAGCAAACACCTATTCAAGAAGAAGCAATTGATCTCCAATAGACCACGACACATTTTAAAGATACTGAAATGGTGATCTGGGTCCCTTTGTCACAAAGGGTCTGGGCCCAGATGGTTGTACAAGTGAATGCTACCGAACTTTCAAGTCAAGAAAATTCCTATCTTATACAAGTGATTTCAAGAGGAGATAAAAAAAAGAAACCATTTAATTATTTTTATGCGATTATCAGTGTAATCTTGATCCCTAAATAAACAAGAGTAACCTAAGGAAGGAAAGTTGCAGACACATTAAAAAAAAAAAAAAAAACCAAATGAACCAGAATCAATAAATTATAGGAACCAGGGCTCGGGTGGTTGAGCCTCTGACTCTTTGTATGGGCTCTGGTCATGAATTTGGGGTCTCAGCATTGAGATCCCTGCCACAGCACAGGGTCTGCTTCTCCCTCTCCCTCTGCTCCTCCCCCCACGCACACTCCCTCTCTCAAATAATAATTAACTAAATGTTTTTTATTTTAAAGATTTTACTTATTTATTTGAGAGAGAACAAGAGAGCATGAGTGGAGTGAGAGGCAAGGGAGAAGCAGGCTCTCCGCTGAGCAGGGACCCAGACATGGGGCTCAATCCTAAGATTCCAGGATCATGACCTGAGCCAAAGGTAGATGCTTAACTGAATTAGCCACCCAGGTGCCCCAAATTAATTAAATATTTTTAAAAAAGTAAATAAAAAATAAATTACTGAAATTGGTAAGAAAGTTCAGAAAGGTTTCTAAATACAAAACAACTTTTAAAAAACATCAATAGATTTTTTACATGAACAATAGAAAATATAATAAAACAAATACCATAAACAAGAGCAACAAAGTCATAAAGTATCTAGAAAGTAATCTAAGAGGAGAACACATGACCTCTCTGAAATGTAATTACATTAAAAGATTTAAGGCCCCCAAAATAAATAGCTATTTCATGCTTTTGATGGGGGTGTCTTAATATGAAAAAGATGTCAAATTTCTCCGAATTAATCCATAAATCCGTCTTGGTCTCAATCTCAATTCCAGTTGGGCTTTTTTAATGGATTCTGTGAACTTATTTTGAAGAATAAAGGTCTGTGAATAGCTAAACCAACTGAGAAAAAAAGGAGCAAAGTGGGAAATCTCACTCTATCAGACATAGACATACTGCAAAGCCACTGCCCCACAAACCAAGTTGGGATGACACACCGAAGAAGCGAAGAGGGGGCTGGGACAGAGATGTATGTGTATGTGGGAACTTCATGAACAGTAAAGGGGGCACACATTTCAATGGGGAAAGGAATGATTGCTTGGGTATTGGGGAAACTGGGTCACTACAGGAAGAAAAAAATGTTAGATGCCTAACTAGTGGTACAATAAGGTTGAACCACAGATGGATTAAAGACCTCAATGTGAAAGACAAACATAAACATCATGAATTTACAGGAGATTATCTTTGTAACTTGGGGCCACGAAAGGATTTCCTATACAAGACCCTCAGAATACAAGCTATGGTTTGAATACAGTGTGGGGAAGGAATGGATGGATTTTGAGTGCATTGACATTAAGGATTTCTGTTCATTAAGGGCAACCCGGACAGAACTGATAGATAGACACAAGATGGAAATGTGCAATATCTTAATATCTAAAATTAATTAGGTACTGATAGCCTAGCATATATATAAACTATGGTAAATCTACAAAAAAAACACCATCACCATCGCCAATGACAACAACCAGGAATCCCAATAGAAAAACGGTCAAAGAGTATGAATTAGTAATTCACAACCAATGCAACCCCAAATTCTAACAAGCCTACGAGGAAATGCTCTTACTAGTAACCAGAAAATTGCAAATTACATCAACCATGTGATATCACTTTACATCTATCAGACTAGCAAGGATGAGAAAGGAGGATACGGGGAGGCGGGTGGAATGTCATCCTGGAAGGTCATCGAACAGAACACCATCAAATTAATTATGTGTATCTCCTATGACCCAGCAGTGCAACCCCCTAGAGTTGGGTCTGGAGAAATCCAGAAGATATTTATGGGAATGTTCATCACCTCACTGATTAGGTCTAGCGACACGGGAGGCAACTCATATTTCAATCACTGGGGTGGGGATGGGTAATGAAGTCATGCTAGATGCCTACACCATGTAATACCATGAGCAATTAGGGAAAGACATAGAGCAACATGGACAGAGCAGAAATACACATAGCTGAATGAAAAAAAAGAACCAGAATAATATCTAAGTACAATCATATTACCTGCACATAAAGTAATGAACGTGTTTTATACGACAATGGCAAGAGTGAGCTTGGGGAATGGGAAAAAAGAGATCGTGTTGACCCATCCATCCATCAATCAAGCTGGGCAACTAGCATGGACCAGCAGTGCCTCTAGCCATGAGCTGAGGAGTGTGATAACTCAGTTCTCTGAACCTCAGGTCATGCAACCATCATGTTGGCTGAGCCTGCAAATCTCAAGGTGGGCGTCCCCAGTCAATGTGATTCACCTGTCGGAGATCGGCAGTCCTGCACGGCAAGGCTGTTGCAAGGCTCCAGGGTAATCTGTGTAGGGGACACAGTCCACAGCTTGGCACATAGTAGGTGCTTCTTCAGTGGAGAGAAGCTGCAGAGTATCTTCTGGAACCAAAAATCTGGCTCCGAGGCTTCGTTCCTCTGTGGTATCGGCAAGTTACTCAGCCCCTCTGTGCCTGAGCCTCGTCACCAGCTCCATGGGAATAAGGACAGCTCTGCCTCGAGGGGTTATCACGGGGATTCACTGAGTTAATCTATGTGAAATGCTTAGAACGGGGCCCGCCACATACGCAGTCCTCATTGGGCGTTTGCTTGAATTTTTATTATTCAACGTGTTATGAAAAGGTGCTTCATTGGGTTTCCTCTAACACCAAGAAGCTATACTTTCGTGAATCCAAGAAATGCCTGTGATATGCCCAGCAGTTGGAACAGGATGACTCAGCAGGAGAGGGGAATTACTGATTAATTTTTCTCTCATCTGTCATTCCAGAAACCAGAGTGAGATGGTCAGTGCTTCTGAAAGAGGCCTCGGCTGCGTAGCTGGGAGGCAGGGAGGCGGGGTGCCAGGGGGTGGGACAGGAAGAGGGACAGCAGGTGCGTGCACCTGACCCTGGGCCAACCACATCCACGCCCTCTCCCCAGTGGACCGGACAGAACCTGGGGGTCTCCACCACAAGCCCTGGAGAAAGCCTCGTTCCCCATTGCTGGGGGCATCCAGAGTGTCTCACCGTCATATGGGAATGATTTAGGACTCGATTGCTGGGTTCTTGGGGCAGGAGCAGGCTAAGATTTCCATAAACACGAGTACTGAGCCATTTATGGGTTTTACTAGAAATTTTATTGGCATTCGGTTGTGTTGGCATTGTGTGTGCCTTCAAAGGTAAATTAGATTACTGGCAGTGGGTTCAATTTAGTGGTAAAAATGTAAAGGGAGTGGGATCGGGCTGTGGATGAAACAATGCGGCGACTGTTCTTGGGTCGACAGACAGTGAAATCACCAAGGGGGCGTGCCCGCTGCGAGGGGGTGACGAGCGGGACCAGGATGAAGGGCTGTGTCCCCACCACCGGTACATCCGATGCACTTCGCCCAAATGGCCACCTATATTTTCTGACCTGGAAGGTGCCAGGCTCAGCCATCCCCGCAGACATGGACACCACGCTGCACAGACTTTGGAGGAAATATAGTAACTGCGAATTTGGGAAGAGGTCTGTACATGGAGGGGCTGAGAGGGCTTCACGGACACACAGCCCCATCCGCAGGTGATGTGTCCTGAGTGTTTCACCGAAGACCACGCCCTGTGCACAACTCTGCACGGCCGTCTTTGAGGGGGTCCTGAATAACAGCTCCGTCTTGTAGATGAGGAACCTGAGACAGGCCAGAGGGAGTGATTTGCCCCAGTGACCCAGCCAGTAAGAGACACGGCTGGGACTCAAACCTTGAGCCTGTGCATCTCACCAATGACATTTCGACCTTCCCGGGAGAGTGCCCATGTCCTTTGCATATGGGCTCGTGTGTGTGTGGGGGGGTACCCGACTGGGGGTTCTTGGCGGCAGGCAGCTGGACCATGGTGCCAGGCCCACATGGAAAGTGGGGTGCATCACGGTAGAACGGTGGCTTCAGACCCTGAGGGGGCCATTGTGAGTCCCCAGTGAGCCACAAGCTTGCATGGTGACCTCAGCTGGGTCAGCTCAGCATTCTGGGCCCCCTAGAAAGGTGGGGGGAGGTGTCCTTTCTGAAGGTGGGGGATTATATCGAATCCAGGGATTCTATAACAGAAGCACAGTCCTGCTCCTTGTGCCCCCTCCCTCCAGAAGCCCCTCTCTGCCCCACCAGCAGGGACACCCTACAGTCTCTGTTCCCGTTGGTCTGGATTAATTCCCGGGTGGTAATAAGTGAATCGAGTAAACTGAGCCCGTGGGGTGAGGCATGAGCTGGCACCGGGGCTCCATGCCAACTGGGGCCCTCCTGGGATTTGGAGTCAACAGCTGGATGTCCCAATATGCACTGTTTCTCGGGTTAGCGTGTCTGTCACCAGCCGGCCACCCGGGCCAGACCACGAGGTCGCCTGCCAGCTTCCCTGGGTAGACTCCATAGCCTGAGCTCTGGGCAGGCGCCCCCTTCCTCCCTGTGTCCGTTCCCATCCCGGCTCTGCTGGCTTCCTGGGACCAGCTCCCAACAGGACCAGGCTGGTGGAAATGATGGAACTGGGCTGTGCGGGGGGCAGAGCACTGGGAGCCAAGGAGGCCTAGGGAGGCGCTGGGAGGTCCGTGGGAGAGGAACACCGGGCGTGTCCCAGGGGTGAGGCTGGGAGGGAGAGATGCTGCCAGGTCACTGTCAACTCCCCTAATCACAGGCAGAGGGGCGTGGCCTTCTTTCTGGTGGGCGTCTGTCCAGGGCACAATAAGTAAGAAAGGGAGGGAATTTTATATCAGGCTCATTTTCAACCCAATTCAGTGAATGTTTATTGAGCACCTACCATGTGCTAAGCCCACTGCCGGGCTCTGGGAGCAGTGCAGTGAGGGAAGAAAGCTGAGTTGCCATGTTCACAGAGCATAACACGGAAATGGAGCAGCCAGGGGAGTCCTCTCTGAGGCGGTGACGAAAACGTGCCTAAGTGACAAGAAAGTGCATGCTTATCTTTGTCTGTCTTTGGTGGGCATGGATTCTCTTTTTTTTTTTTTAAGATTTTATTTATTTATTTGACAGAGATCACGAGTAGGCAGAGAGGCAGGCGGGGGGTGGGGGGGAGCAGGCTCCCAGCTGAGCAGAGAGCCCAATGTGGGTCTTGATCCCAGGACTCTGGGATCATGACCTGAGCTGAAGGCAGAGGCTTTAACCCACTGAGCCACCCAGACACCCCCCGCCCCTTGGTGGGCATGGATTCTATCAGACACTGTGCAAAGGCATTGTCTTCATAAGGACCGGGCAACATGGGTGTTATCCCCACTTCACTAAAGAAGACACTGGGGTTCAGGGCAGTGACATACCCCGGTTCAGAAGGGACTACAGAGCCTCAGCGGGGGAAGCTGAGGACACCCGTGGAATTACATGTCTATGAGAGTGTAGGCTTCCTGAAGGCAGGGTCTAGGTCCTCACCCTCTCCCCAGTACTGAGCAGACGGCAGGTGGGACCATTAGGGGTGTGACCCAACGTAAGGTGAAAGGGAACCATTGTGTGACTACTTACAAATCCGTGGCGTTTCCAGAGATGTGGCTTAAGGATCCAGTGCCCTGAGGCCACGTTCTTTCTAACCACAGACTTCAGGCAGGCTCAAGGCAGCAGTGTTTGCAGACAGATATCCTTGCCAGAACCTTCCAAACATCTCAAATCACCTCCCTTACATGGCCTTCATTTCCAGTGGAAAGGGTAACCGCCCTGTTTATGAAATGGTTGTGTCCAAAGGATGTCTGATGGCAGCAGGTCGATGTGCGGCAGACCTAGAAATCCGGGTTGGGGTCCCAGCTCTATCACTGATGGTCACATGACACTGGTTGGCTCATTTCCCACTGGGGGCCTAAATTAACTTCCTTGTGCCGAGGAGGCTTGCATGTCCAGGTCTCTTCGGGTGACACGTGAGATGAAGCTAACGGGGAAGCAGGAGAAGTGTCCAAATCCTAGGTCAGGACCAGCTAGAGTATTTGCAGGGGGAAGAACAGTGCAGACTCCTTATTCAGAATTTCAAGATGGCGGAGCAGTGCCCTAACCCGGGGTTGTGGGGAGCATCTTTCTGAGTGTGGGCTGTGTGTGTTGCCCGAGAATCTGGCTCTGCCCAAAGAGACTGTCCTCAGAGAGGTCCCTGGATGTCCCCTCTCGGTTGCAGTCAATGACTCGGTTTCCAGCTGGTGAGGCTGGGTCATTCCAAAAACCAACATTCAAGGGACAAGACGTGGTTTTAGCCCTGAGTTGTTTGGAGAACAAAACTCTGTCAGTTAAAGAAGAAATGATATAAAGATGGACCTCTTTGGGCATTTCCCTCACTTGGGGCTGATGGAAAATCCCTCCCTGAATCCATCTGAATGTGCTCACTGTGTCTGGGGCTCAGGTCCTACCTCAGGCTCTTCCTGTCCCGCCATCTTGGCCAAACTACCTCCTTTCCCAAGCCTCAGCTTTCTCCTGGGCAACTGGTGGGCTGGGGGTGGCTGGGGGTGGGCCAGTTCATTCTCTCCCACCCCAAAGAACCCCCCGCACCTCAAAGTCTGTCCTAGACCGGTATGGATATCAATACACCAATTCATGTAAAATTCTCATTAAATTCATTAAATCTTTTTATTTTTTTTTCCAACCTGTGCCCCAGGTGGGAGTTCATGACATTTTCAAGATTAAAATGCATCAAAGTAATCCTGAATGTGAGTGTGGAAAACCTCGGGAAACCACGAGGCCGGGATTAGCCAAATGATTTCAGGTTTCCTCACAGTGAAAAGACAACGAAGCAGCCAGAAATGCTGTTGGAGGGCAGTGAATGGTACAGAAAGATGTTGAGGATACACGGATGAATAAAAAAATAAGGGGGATTTAAAATGGTGTGGATCACGTAATTCTGTCTCGAGAAGAAAACACAGATATGATATTTACGAATGTCCATTACATGTAGCAATAAAGGATAAGCCCCAAATATTAAACATGACCATTTCTGGGGTGTGGGGTTTTGTGCTTTTCACTTTTTTTCATCTTTCTCTTGTCTGTATGTCACCTTAATCTTTCACCATGAACGTGTATTACTTCTATAATGAGTAACAATGATCAGATGATTTTGTTTGAGAGGCTGAGTGCCGTCCGATTCCTGCCTCTCTGCTTCGACCTTGGGCTGTTCCGGCTTCCGACCTGCTTGAGGACTGGATGGAGAGGGGGCTGGGGGAACTCTCCACGGAGGGTGGGGGGGTGGTCTGTTAAATAGCTTGATCTCTTTTATGGGGTTCTTGTGCATACCACGGCTTGTCTCCGTGGCCCCCTCGTCACTGGCAGGGCACCTGCTGCCACAGACGCTGAGGCTGGACACGCTCCAGCCACCGGGCCCGGGGGCCCCAGGCTCTGGGACAGCTCCAGGTCGGGGGCAGCCTGGCCTCCCCACCGGGCCCTCCACCTGAAAGAGATTAGCTGGGACCACCAGAAGCCTGCGACCCTAATCACAGGGATTTTGTTTCTTGTTTCCTTGGACGGGTTTCTCCAGGTGTTTCAAGTGATTAGCCAGGACCCATGCGGCCGGTCACTGTGCCACCATTGTGTCCCCAGCGCTGTTTCCCTGCCACGTGGCCTTTGGGACGACCCCAAATAAAAACGGCAAGAGCAGACTGCCAACTGGCTGGACCATTTATGGGAGGGATGTGGGACAACGGGGAACACACCCAGAAGGCTTTACGGCTCTACCTCAGGCCCCAGCAATGGGGGCCCCCTGGGCTCCAAGGTGCCTCGCTGGCCTCCTTTATGGGGGACACCTCAATGACGCAGGCCTGGCTTTGTGGGGCTTTTTTCTTTTGGTGGGGTTGGTTTTGCTTTTCTGCTGGGATGGCCTCAGTAAATCCCCCTGATTGCCACTGAGCGGTGAATGAGATGGTCTGTTGCACAGACAGCTGGCCTCCAATCCAGCAGATAAAGACGGATGCCTTCCCCAGCGTCTTGGGTTTCTCACGCCGCCTCTTCCCTGGGTATGGATTATGCTGTTTTCTCATAAATATGCCCCCCGTGACCCACCCACCCCCAACAGAGAAGGCTTTTTCGGAGCAGCGGAAGAGACCCAGAAAAACTCAAACAGAAATGGGGGTGGGGGTGGGAGGAAGGTCCAGTCCAGGTCCCCCTCTGCTCCGGAATCTGGGGTTTCTCTATCTTCACAGTTGGACAGCATTTCAAGAAGCAGGAACTACAGAAAGGGAGACAGAAGAAAAGGCAAAAGGCAAGGAGGAGACACTTGGAGACATCCCTTGGCTTTCAACCCATGCTCACCTCCTTTCCTTGCCAGAGCTGGTTGGAGGCTAGGGGAGCCCACAGATCTTGAAGTCTTCAAACTGAGGCCCATGAGCAGGCTTCTGGGGGCTGAGCAATGCTTAGATCACATGAAGAATCCTTCTCGGACAGTGTTCACAGCTTCCCTCAAATCCTCAAAGGCCCATGACTCTGTCAGAGTTCAGAATTACTGACCTAGTTCAACTTTGTCTTATATGTGGAGAAACCGAGGCAGGGGATGGAGGGTGGTTGGTGACTGTCCCCTGGTGCCTAAGTGATAGAGCCAGGATGCCGAGGACCATACACCCTGAAATCATATTAGGACCTCATCGGGGGTTGACAACACGTGGGAGGCCATGCCCTGCTTGATAAGGATAAAAACAAGAGCATCTGCTTTGCATCAGGCTCTGCCAGGAGCCTCTGACAGGTAACAATTCCCTAATTTTCAAAACAGCCCTGTGAGGTAGTTCAATGTTGTCGCCATGTTACAGATGAGGAAACTGAGGCACAGGGGAACTCACGACTTATCCGAAATCAGGAGCTGATGAGACAGGGAGCCGGGTTCAGAGTCAGCCAGCCAGCCCAGGGGCAGACTCTGCGCTGTTAACCACATCCGGTGGTGGGCGTGCAAGGGGACGAGCCTGAGGCCATGGCAGGAGTGCACGGGAACGCTCTGGACATTCCAAATCGGAGTGTCTGCCATTTCCCTGGGGACCTTCTCCCCATCTCTGAGACAGCTTCTTCATCATTTCGACCTCCTGAGTTTTATGAACATAAAAGCAAAGTGCTCCCAGTCCTTCACAAGCTGGAGATGGGCTCAGGAGGATAGACGGGTTGGGCGGGAGGGGCGGGGAGGACGGAGAGAGGGACTGGGGAGGTTGGAAAGTAGGGGTTGGCTTCTGCTTCCACCCTGGGTGGTGGCGGCCTGGGGGGAGTTGGATTTGATTGTGTCTCTGCAAATATACCTTCTGGGGACCTAGCGTGGAATGGTCCCACCCACAGGCTGAATGGGCTTTCTAGCTCCTCCTTAGAGCTGTCACTCAAGCGGGAGTCTTTGTTCCGGGGGTCTCAGTGGCCCTTTGCTGCACCCAGAGCTAGAGCAGTGCTTGGTCCCCATGGAGGAAGAACCCACTCTTGTTGGCGGGGTCCCTGCTTCCCTTGGCCGGCTTCCCTCTTGTCAACGCACAGTTACCAGTTTCTGAGCGCTCCTTGTCTCTTGAACAAGCCTGGGACAGAGAAGCCAGAAGGGAGTGAAGACAAAGGCCGAGGGCCCCAGCACAGTAACATCATGCCGTAGGGGCAGGGGGCCGGAGGCAGCTCTGTTAACCACTCAGGTAAAGGCCAGGGCAAAGGTGTGCAGGCAGGTTTTAGCAATCAGGGGCTTGGTTTTGCTTAAAGCAGCTAAGGTAGGAACTTTCTGGAACTCCCTAGCACCCAGTGAATGACCAAACCCCTTTGCCAGGCATTTAAGCTTCACACCGACTGACATTCTGCCCTCCGCCCCCACCAAATGGACCTGTGCTTACCTGTCCCCGTTCACAGATAGACGTTTCCATTTCCAGCAGGTGTCTTCCTTCACGTCACTAAAGGTCCAAACCCAGACCATCCTACAAAGTCCTTACACATGCCCCCTGCTCAAAGCCCTCCTCGACTCCTTGGTGACACATCATTTCTTCTGCGTAGCTTTCATGGCACCAATCATTTCTCACCCACGTTGGAATTATTTGGCAATGTCCCTTAGCCCGAGTGCTCCTGCAGGGCCAAGGGTCTGTAAACTCTCAGGAGTTCGGGGGCCCCCCAGGGTCACCTGCTCAGTGCATGAACTGTGTCCACATCACCCAGGCCCCTGTCTGTGCTTCCTCTGTCTCCAGGCTTCCGGGAACACAGGGCTCTTTGGCTCCTGCAGGCCGCCCTGCTGGCGTCTCAGGGTAGAGTGCCCTAGTTACCACCTTCACGGGCAAGGACGCTGAGGCACAGAGAGGTCCTGAGGTTTTCTGAAGTCACACAGGTAGTAACTGGCAAGAATGGAACTGGAGCTCGGGCATCCCAGCCCTTAACCACGATATGCTACTCTCTTAACCGTTTCGGCAAGTTCTTCCGAGGATTCAGTGGAAACCCACTTTCTCCTCAAGTCTTGTCCCTGAGATCCCCGAGTTGATCTTTACATCTCCGGCCACAAAATCTAGCACACAACAGGAGGGTGACAGTGGCTATTGAGTAAATTATTTGTGTCATGCTAAAACTCAGCTCTTTTCACAGCACCTTAAAGTCAGTGGAGTCCCTCTGGGCCTCTCAGTAATCTCAGAGGGAGACAGGATGCGGCCAATGCACCCCTTCTATAAAGGGGGCTTATAACTCTGGAGGCTGGACGTCTGACATCAAGTGGTCAGCAGAGCTGTGGTCCTTCTAGAAACTCTAGCGGATAATCCTTCCTTGACTCTGCTAGCTTCTGGCATGTACAAGTGATCCCTGGTGCTCTGTGGCCTGGAGCTGCCTCGCTCTTGCCTCCCCCTCTGTCATCACATGGTCTCTTCCCTGGGCGTATCTCTGTCTCCACGTCTCTTTCTCCGCCTTAGGAGGACCCCAGTCATATTGAATCAGGGACCCACCGTGCTCCAAGACAAATTCATCTCAGCTAATTATGTCAGCCACGACCCTCTTTCCAAATAAGGTCACATTCGGAGGGGCTGGGCTTTGAATTTCAGCCTATCTTCTGGGGGGACCCAGCTCAGCCCGTAACAGACATTATTTCCGGCAAGTATTTGGTCGTGTTCGTATCCACATATAGACATAACACAATCAGGAGGATGGGCCAGTCTGCATGAATAGGCAATCACACAAAGGAACACAATGAAATAGACTCAGCAGCTGTATGTTCACTCTTATTAAAAGAAAACCAAGTTAAATAACTTGGATAAACTATTCGGTTCCTAATAGAGTAGCAAACACTTTTAAAATGGTAACATCCATTGCTGGTGCAGTTGGAACAAAGCTAGCAACGCATTTGCTTGTCAGTAGTTTTCTAAATTACTACAGTTGACCCTCAAACAACACAGGTTTGAAATATGTGGGGCCACTTATGTTAAGGTCTTAGGTTAAGGTTTTATGGGATGATTGACGGATGTTTATTATGCTATTAAAAATAATAAATTGTGGGGCGCCTGGGTGGCTCAGTGGGTTAAGCCGCTGCCTTCGGCTCAGGTCATGATCCCAGGGTCCTGGGATCGAGCCCCGCATTGGGCTCTCTGCTCTCTAGGGGAGCCTGCTTCCTCCTCTCTCTCTGCCTGCCTCTCTGCCTGCTTGTGATCTCTCTGTCAAATAAATAAATAAAATCTTTAAAAAATAATAATAATAATAAATTGAGGGGTGCCTCTGGGTGGCTCAGTTGGTTAAGCATCTGCCTTCAGCTCAGGTTATGGTTCCAGGGTCCTGGGATTGAGCCCCACATCGGGTCCCTGCTCAGCCAGAAGCCTGCTTCTCCCTCTCCCACCCCCTTGCTTGTGTTCCTCCCTTGCTGTGTCTCTCTCTGTCAAATAAATAAATCTTTAAAATAATAATAATAAATTGAACCAATTAAATAAGAAGTGTGTTATGCCTGGACTAACTAATGATGGCAGGTGTATCATTATTCTTTGGTAAGGGGGAGGCAGGGGATGGGGGTAAGCAGACCGTGGGACTGAACTGGGGCTCTGTAGTTGGATGGATGGGATGGCTCTGACCAAGGCCAGAGGAGTTAGGCCAGGGAAGGGGTGGGAAGAAGGAGCTAGTGGGGCTCCTCCCGAGGGATACACGTGCCAGGGGCACGCGATTCTGGCCTGGAAGGACAATGACTCCCAACATTGGTCAAGCCCAGTAGTCCTGACTACAAGCAAGATTCTGGGGAAGCAGTTGTGTCAGCAGGGCTGGGTGCCCAGGCCTGTCATTGGTAGGGACCGCAAGTGGCCGGACAGAATGCGGAGGGACAGTAAATCTCCTCTGTAACCTTGAGAAGTCCTCCAGAGTCTGGGCCCCTCCTTGGGGGGTGTGACACCTCTGGGGTGGCTCAGCCTGCACCTGTCTCGCTGCCACGTTAGGGTATGTTGGGAACTGGGAGGTCATACCTATGCAGTATTAATTCTCAGCCTCTGGCTTTGAGGAGAGAAATAGCATGTCTTGGAGAAATTTCTTGACCCATCCAACCCAAAGCTCCTTTCCAACAATTAGTTTCACTTCCTTTTTACCATTCTGAAAGAAAAGCTCCTTGACCTGATACTGTAACTAAACCCATAATTTTATACATCAGTATAATGCTCTTAGTGTTAGATGAAGACAAACTAAAAAGGAAGTGGTTTATAACAGAAAGTGTGTGCATCTCAGCGGGGAGATGCATGGGTCTGTCTCCACTGGGCATGTGGATGTCATGTGGGAACCAACCCCAGCAGACGGACACATAGACACACAGCGACTGAACTGGAAACTCACAGGGCAAAAGCCGTGGTGCCCAGGGAGGTGCTTTTCCCAAAGTAGGATGGTTCTTAATGAAGTTCCATTGATTTATGTGATCATTTTCTCCCAGAGAAATTCAGAGCATATGATGACTTACTACTCACACTAATGTCTGTTTGGGAAATCCCATGTTGCGTGGGCCAGCCCTATGCCTCCACAGTACTTGTACTCCCAAGTATACTTATGCTCCCAAGAAACAATGAGTTATACCCCCTCCTTGGTCATTGTAACAACCAACCCACTGCACAGAAATCTAAAATATTCCTTTGAGGGGGTCGGGTGCCACTCCTGTGATAGATCACAGCCTAGAGTGACCACACACAGGCTGGGGTGTGGAGGCCTCTGGACCCAAAGATTTGGGTCCAGGTTTGAGTCCCCCGTTTGGCAAGACCAGCCAGGATTGGCTCCTGGGGCAAGAATGAGATCCCTTGAAAATTCTTGGACATCTTAGGGGAAGAGGCTTGGGTGTGGGGGATGGGGGTGTGTTCAGTTTTCTATTACGCAATAGCAAACCATCCCCAAACTCAGTGGTTTGAATGGCAGCTTCCTAACTCCACTTAGCCAGGTGGTTATTCTGCTCTGTGTGGCGTCTACCAGGACTGGAAGATCCAAGATGGCACTACCACTCCCAAGTCCGATGCCTTGGCTTGGGTGGGTGGCTGAAACCCCTGGAGGCTGGCTGGGTCTCTCTCCCCATGTGGCCAGTATGGGCTTCCCCACAACACCACGGTCTCAAAAGAGCATCACATGACGATTGCTTCCAGGGGGAGGAAATTGATGGTTCTCCTTAAGGCTGGTCATGGAAGTGGCTCACGGGATCCCTGCCTATTTTCCACTGGCCAAAGCAAGTGGTAAGGCCGTACCTGATGCGGCTGGAGGGGAAGCAGATGGGAGAGCAGCACAGTGTATAAATAAAGTCTTAAAAAAAATGTTTCCAAAAAGGTGCTACTTACTAGCCATTTTTATTGAACACTTAGTATGTGCTGGACCCTCTTTGGACTACCGGCCCCATATTTAACTGCCCTACAATCTTGGGACATGGGCACTCCTATTATCCCCATTTCATAGATGAGGAAACTGAGACACAGAAAGTAATATGTCCACCAGTCTCACTTCTGGGCACTTATTCTAAGGAGGCAATTCAGTCTTGGTCATCAGATGTTCATAACAACACAGTTTGTAATGGGAGATTGGTTAAATCAATCAGGATATATCCATAATTGGATATGATATATCCATAATCACAGATTATGTGATGTAATCATATAATGTAATAATGTAATCATATTATATAATCACAGTGCAGCTGTAGGACAATATTGATGTGCAGTGATTCTCTCAATGCAGTAAGTGAAAGCAATGGGTTAAAAACAATGTATATGATAGCCTTCCATTTTGGACAAACACATACACAAGTTTTTAAAAGTGGTCATGTCTATGGAGGGGGTATGAAAAGGAATATATTGTCTTTTGGTTCATGTATGATTTATTCTCCTTTTACAACAAACATGTATTGCTTTTGAAGGAAGAGAAAAACAACTCAAGTTGTCGCTCTTAATTCTTGGAAAAGAAAGAAAAAAGAAAAGAAAAGGTTGTCTCCTTAAATGAGAGGGCCGCAGGTAACTGGAAAAGTCAATGAACCAGAAAATCAC
This sequence comes from Enhydra lutris kenyoni, assembly GCF_002288905.1. Taxonomy (NCBI): domain Eukaryota; kingdom Metazoa; phylum Chordata; class Mammalia; order Carnivora; family Mustelidae; genus Enhydra; species Enhydra lutris. The sequence goes on along the minus strand of NW_019154104.1, from coordinate 24,619,606 downwards.
CCTTGGCAGTTGGACTCCCCTTGACCCAGCTGACAAAATTCAAGTTCATAACAGAGGAAATGTGGCTGAAAAAGTGCATCCTGCCACTGGGGTGGGGGTTCTCTGAACCACTGGCTGCTGTGTTCACCTGGCCAGTTTTGTGCGCCGAGGGCTGGCTGAGCCCCCTGAGTCTGCGTGGTCTGCAGGACCCGCCAGCGCCTCCACGGTAGGCATCTGTGGATGCAGGAGGGTGGGCAATGACTCACCCCTTCACCTTCTTCAATGACAGTTGTGTTTATGGACTTTCTACTCCATCTTCCATCGTAGACATTTGGCAGCCTTTCCATCTCTGTCTCTCTATTATAGCAGAATCCTTGCCCCATACTCTTGGCCCCCAGTATACACCTGCCATCTCCCAGTTATTCAGTCAGACATGAACCCACATGTTGTGGTGAAGGGGTTTTACAGATGGAAGGAGGGTCCCAAGTCAGTTGACCTTCAGATCAGGAGATATCCTGGTGGGCTTACCCTAATCAGAGGAGCCCTTCAAGTTTGGGTTGAGGGAAATCAGAGATCAGAAGCGCTGGGGGAAGTTCTCCATTGCTGGCTTAAAGCGGGAGGGGCCGCCTGGCAAGGAATGGGATGGCCTCTGGGACCAAGGAGGGGCCCCCAGTCAACAGCCAGCACGGAGTCAAGGAAGCAAGGAACTGGATTCTGCCAACAACCTGAGTGAGTGTGGACGAGCTCCAGATGAGCCTACAGGCCTGGCCAGCACCTTGATTTCCACCTTGTGAGACCTTTCACCAACTCATGCCCAGACTCCCGACCCACAGAATGTACAAAATAATCAACTCTGTTGCTTTAGGTTGCTACATTTGTGCCAATTCCTCATACAGCAACAGAAAACGAGTATACCTCCCTCCCACCCTCCCTTCCTCCCTTCCTCCCTTCCGTCCTTTTGGTCTTTTTAAACCTATCGAGGAGAACTCCCCGTTATTACCAAATATTCAGAAATTAACCCCATGTGTGTTGGCGGATTTGAAACACAGGGGCTGAACGTCCGGCACTGGAGCACACCCAGTGTGGAAGGCGCACACTCAGCCCAGAACTTTGTTCTTTCAGATAGCCATAAAACACATTCTGCCCCGAAAGGGCGTTTTTGCCACGTTCGCGTCCTTTGATGGTGGAGTTAGCTGCTTATAATCAAAGAGAAAACCTCTCACAGAAAGAAAGAAGCAGAGAGGCGCCTGGATGACTCAGTCGGTTAAGTGTCTGCCTTCAGCTCAGGTCATGATCTCAGGGTCCTGGAATCCAGCCCCGAGTCAGGCTCCCTGTTCAGGGGGGAATCTGCTTCTCCCTCTCCCTTTGCCCCTCCCCCCACTCCTGTGTGCATTCTCTCTCTCTCTCTCTCTCAAATAAATAAATAAAAGCTTTAGGAAAGGAAAGAAGGGAGGGAGGGAGGGAGCAAAGCAAAGCAAAGCAAAGAGAGAAAAAAAGAAAGAGAATTATGATGTACCCGGGTGGGGAAAACCACCCTGTTCCCCTGGAGCCTCCATCCCTTAACATGAAGTCTTGTTCTGTCACGTTCTGCCTTCTTTTCCTGTCACGTGTGTGTGTGTGTGTGTGTGTGTGTGTGTGTGTGTGTTATCTCCCTGCTAGTTTCAAGCTCTACAAGGGCAGGGAGCTCATCATGGGCTCTCTCTGCCATCCAGCACCCTGCACGTGGCCGTACAGGCAAAGGGGTGTAGAAGCCACGTCCAAAATCTCGTTAATCTTGACCAGTCTTCTTCTCATCTGGGTGCCCAGGTAGTAAGGAGGAAAAATTCCTCAAATCAAACAAGTTGATTTGATTCCCAGCCTTCAAACTTACTGGCTGGCCATTCCAATTTCTCAACCTCTCCGACTCAGAAGGCCCATCTATAAGACGGTCTACTGGAAAGTTAGCATATGTGGCCCACAGGAGGCCTTCAGAGTCTGTCACAGTTTTCCCTGTCCTTTCTGTTCTTTGATCTCATTTTATGTTTACTCCCTCTTAAACTAAACAAACAAACAGGTTTTTGGCCTCCTGAGTCAGACCCTTCTAGAAAGAGTTCATGTTAGAGCCGTGGTAACAAGGTTTGGCATGAGCCTTGGCGGCTATGTTTGAATGTTTTAGGCTGTGGAAATTCATTCTGACAGTCCTTTCTGACCAGTTTCTGCTTGTGCCCAGGCTGGACAAGAGGGGGAATTGGATGAGGGTAAGTAGGAGAAGCCACCGTGAGGTGGGAATGGTTTGAGGGTATATCCCAGGGGCAGGAATATCATGTGGCTTAGCTTTTGTCACAAACTCCAGGCATCTGTCTGAGGGAAAGGGCCTGGGCTTCTGCGACACACCCACCGGGGCCCTTCACGCCCCAGAAGTCACAGTGAAAGCCCGCAGGAGGTGTCCACACCATGAAAAGGATCCATCAGATGAGGTCTGAGGGAAGCGATGGGAGGGCCCCAGAGGTCAGGCAGGCTGCTCAGCAAAATGGAAAAATCTGTGACGTTTATTTTTACAAGCTAACAGGAACCTTACAGACTTGAGGGACCTGGAGCTTCTGGTGAGGGGCAGGAATCGTGCCTCACTCACACCACCCTTCCAGCACCTGCCCGGGCACAGCGAGCAAGTGGGCACCTGAGCTGAACGAAGGAACCAAGGGAGGTTCCCTTTTCCCTTTCCCTTTCCCTTTTCAGATCAGAAAACAGGCCAATATAGCCTAAGATTTAGTCTCAGAAACTGCTTTCCCACTTGGGGGTCAATAACAGAATAGACTGAAATAAGATGTCTTCTGGTTGATTTTTTCCTTTAGAAATTACATGTGTTTTGGGGGAAGGAGTGCTCTCCTATGAATGAATTTCAGAGGTGAGAGCAGGTCGCAGGTGTGTGTGGTGCTCTGTTAGCAAGCTATGTACGTGACAGGCCCGTTGGTCAGCGGAACCTGGACCCAGTGTTTCCTGCTGTCCAATAGGATGGCTTGGACAAGATGCCATGGAAATTCCTCCTGGCTTTATTTTATACCCTCCTCCTGGGTTGTGTCATAGTCATCTCTCTCCTGGACTACTGCAAATGGTCCAATGATACTCCTTCTCTGTCTCTTTCTCTTTAACCCATCTACAAAGGAGAATGGGCCCCTGGGACACTGTTCCCTCTGTTTGCCACTATTTCTAACCTGTTGGTGGCTGGATTTAGAATAAAAGGAAAACTGCTCACTGCCCTTGGCTCCAAACCCCCCTCTTGCCACTGTTACCCTCCACTTCACTCCACCACTGTCCTTTAGTCCCTTATAAACACAAAAAGCTCTCCTATCTCAAGGATAGACTGATTGATATTCCTGTTGCCAAGACTTTTCCCTCAATCATCCCATTCTCATTCTCATCCAAGTCTCAGATTAAACTCCACCTCCTCAAAGAGGCATCCCTGCCCACTTCTCTGAAGTAGATCCACAATGGTCTCTGGCCTAGGCTTCTATTTGTGTCCCTTATGGTGCGGGTCAAAGTTTGTAAATTACGTATTATTTTGTTTATCTGTGGCCTATTATATGGCTCCACCAGGAGCCAATAAGCTCTATGAGGGGAGGCACCATGCATGTCTTGTCTACCACTGTGCTTCCTACTGCGCCTGGCAATAGGAGGTAGTCATTATATGTGTGTTGAACGAAAAAAATGAATGAATACAGAGATAAGCGAATGTCTCCAGTTCCTGGTGGCAGACTTCATGCAGAGAATATTCAAGGATACTATCCTGCTTGGTCACACACTTAGTAAAGACTGGATTTAAAGTGATCTCAGGCAGAGATTGTGAGCAAAGATACTAACGAAAGACAGTGACCATGCCAGGGCAACCCAGTACGGAATGAGAAGGCAGACTTTGAGAGATGAACCAGCCAGACTGGGCCAGACCTGCCACCAGCCCTTGGGCAGTCTGGCTAAGAGCGGTCACTTCTCCCTTGGTGAAGATGGAACTAGAAATAAATGCAGCCACACCCGTGGTCCCTGTGTGGTATGGGATCATTCTACAGTGCCCCGTAAGAGTGTCTATTCCCATCTGCCATTCTCAGCCAACCACGCCATCCTCTTTATCAAATGAGGATTAACAAGCTCCCTGGGGGACATCAGGGACAGGCTGGGGGTCCTGCGTCCTCATGATCCAGGTCATGGTTCTAAGACCCATTCTCATCTATTTCTGGTGGGAATGTGCTGCATTGCAACTTTTCTGGAAGGAAATTTGGCAAGATATATTAAGAGCCTTAAATATAGTCATGCTCTTTGACCCAACAAGTCCACTTTGAAGATCTACCCAAGAGCCAGGGTCAGAAATGGGCACTAAACCATCCGTATTAGGTTTCTCATATAAGTGTATTTTTAATAGCAGGAGAACGGCGAAATGAAATTATCAAGTATCCAATAATAGATCGGATATAAGTAAATAACAGTGTATCCATATTATGGAATACTATTGGCTGATAAAAGTTTCCAAGGAAATGTGTTTCTAAGAAAGCGTAACCTCATGGGAAAGTGCTCACAATGCAATCTGGGGCGGAGGTACAATTTTTTTGCATTTTATTAAAAATAGAAATGTTTAAATACTTAAAAGTTCGTGACATAAGAAACTCGGATTCAAAGCCATAGAGCCACTTTATCTTCCACGAGTCCTAAAAGCTCATGGGTCCACTCTTGGAATTTCTCAAGAAAGATACGGCCATTGGAGGTCTGGTCCTCCACCTACTATAATCTCATTTGTACTTTGCTGTTGCTGCACAGATTAGGTTGATATCCAAATGTATGTGTGAACCGGGACAGGTAAAACATACACACCTAATCCCACCTGTACCTCCTTTGTTCAAAAGATCCGTTTCACAATGTAACTTGAAGCGAAAAAAAAATTTTGGTGAACAACAAACCCACGTATAGGGAAAGAATCCTCTTTTTGAAATGAAACTGGAGGCACCCATCCTAGAAGGGTAGATCGTGAAGCCATGAGCGGTGGTGCCCTACTTCTGACGAGATTATAAATTCTTTTCATTCCGATTGGCTACTGTCTGCATTTATAATGAGAATAAAACAATATACAACCTTTAGAGCCAAGAGAAAAAAAGCCCTGCTCTGTGCATGTGTGTGCACGTGTGTGTGTATGTGTGTGTGTAGGGGAGGGAGGTGTGGTATTTATAGTGACTAAAGACAAAAAGGAGAAAAGGGCCACCAAGGTGTCATGAGCCATTTGAACAAAGGAAGGGAACAGCCAGTCGATGAGCACGCAACACTGGGCCAGCTTTCCGAAGCCAGCATCGGATGTACCATATCCATTCACCAAGGGCGTCATTCCCTGAAGAGGCCAAGCACAGCCAGGCCAGAGCCAGCAGGCCCGTCTTCTCTCTCCTCACAACCCTTACAGGACTGACCCCAGGGAGCCTACAGGAAGCCCTCCGTGGGGTCACAGACGCCATTTTGAATTCAAGGATTTTCAGCACTTTGGCCACAGAGCTTGAAATTCTCCTCTCAATGGTCCCTCCCCAAGACGGGGCGTCCTCTTGTGATGGGTTTTCAACTCAATAAACATTTACGGTGCCCCCTTTCTAAGCCTGACACAGCAGCTCACACCTCTTCCTTCGAATTCTCACAGCTAAGTGGGGAGCCATGCAGCATAAGCCCGGGTGTGCCTAAGAGGAAGCAGAGGCCGGGTCACGAGAGGCAGAGGTGGGCCACGGGGCCTGCTATGAAGCTGGCAGACTTTCTGCCACACCACAGCTGCCTTTTTGCTTCAGAGCCTGGAAAAGTTGATGAGCCCTGCAACCTTCTGTGAAGCTTGGCGGAAAGGAACTGCCAAGCCGCCTTGTCTGAAATAGTTGTGGTCCTCAGCTTCCTGGAACAAAAAACACTCTCTTTCCCGAGTGGGGACCGGCCCTTCACCCATCCTTTACTGCGTGCAAGGCGATGCCCCACCACCTGTAAATCATTTTCCAGGCCTTTCGCTAGGCCACTCCACTTGGGAACTGCAATGTCCCACGCAGGGCGAACAGGTAGCCTTCTGGACCCCGTCCATCAGGCGAAGCAAAACACGGAATGTCACACGCAGCTGCAAACCTAAGATACATTACAACCGAGGCCCGAACACACAACGCAGAGAGGAGAGGAGGCAAACACAGAGTCTTTAAGCGCAATTTTCAAGTTTCCAGGCCTTGCGAATGAATCAGAGCGCCATGACCCACGGGAGCCATCCAGGAAGCTCCTTGCAAGGGGGGCTGGTGATTTTGTTCTTTTTGATTTTTGATTTGACCAAGTTCTGGATGGGCACAGAACAGCTCTCCAGAAGGTTCATGCTACAACTTTACCTAAGCCTATAACCCGACCTCATCTTGATGAAAAAGGTGCCTTCCCTCCAGCTTAGATGATGCTGAGCCCCAGGGGAGGAGGGGGATGTTTTGTGCTATGAAACACAACATCTCCTGGTCTGTGTGATACACACAAAAATAGCAGGAAGGAGAAGAGAATGACCATTTGTCATTTATTTGGGGCTGGCTGTGTCCCCCCCACAGTGTTAGGCACTCTATGAACATCACTTGTTTGCCAGAATTGGTGTCTTTATTTTACAAGAGGGAATGGAAGGTGATAAGTAAAAGGCTAAGCTCATCTCATCCGGAAGGAGTGGACTGTGGATTTTAATTCTGGCTTGAGACAGATGAAAACGGTTCCTATTAATGGAGGGCTTGTGGTATGCCGGCTGATGGTCTGAACCTTTTTAGGTATGAACTCTTTGATTCCCCTAATCGACATTGTCGAATGGGTACTATTAGTACGTCCATTTTACAGATGGAAAAACCAAGGTCTGGTGGAGACCTGCAGCATCTCGCCCCAAGCCACACAGGTGGCAACTTGCAAGCCAGGATGTGGACACAGGCAGTCTGCCCCAGACCATGCACCCCTGCCCCTGTGCTGCTTCTCCGGAAGACTCTGGAAGACATTAAGCTATAGACGTTGGGGCACTCATGTGAGAGCCGCAGGACCTTGGAGACCTGAGAGGAGCATTCACTTTTCCCAACTCCCTGTTATACAGGGAACTCACTCAGGCTTGGACAGGAAAAGCGACAGATCCAAGGTCTCTGGACCACTGGGATTTGACCCTGGGACCAAATTCCACCACCTCACACCAATTCTTCATTCCTGAGTCAGCGGCCATTTAATCGTAGCCAAGAGAAATATAATGTGAGTTTCATGTGATCAAAGGTTCTGTTGTTGTTGTTGTTGTTACTGGCCATATTTTTAAAAAGTAAATAAGAACAGATGAAATGAATTTAAATACTACATTTATGTAGTATTTACATGTAGTTAACTCCATACTTCCAATATATTATCACTGCAACATCCAATCGATAAAAAAATTACGAATGAGAGATTTTACGTTTTGGGTTAGAGTCTTTGAAATCTGGTGTGAATTTCACACTTTGAGCACATCTCAATCTGGCCATGTGTCAGGAGCTCAGGGGCTGCACGTGGCCAGCCCCTCCCAGGTTGAGCGGCTCAGCCATAAATGCTGGTTTTTCAGTTTGGTCCATGGACGGACAGCAGCAGCGCTGTCAGGTGGGAGCCCCCGAGAAATGCAGATGCTCAAGCCTCACCCCAGACATACGGAGTCCGAATCTGCCTTTTGACAAAGTCCTCAGGAGATCTGGGTGCACATTTGTTTGAAAAGTGATCTCCACTTCTTACCTTTCATGATAAGAGCTTCAAGAGTCCTTCATAATAATTGAAAGCCATGGAGTCTCCTTCCTAGGAAAAAAAAATGCAAATGCCACAGATTTCTGCTTCGGATTCCAGAAACTTCCCCCAGTTCCTGGAAGTCCAGCCAAGGACCCCTAGTTCCATGCATTCCATATTAGGAAATCGGTTCTGGAGCAGGGGTTTTCAAAAAACAAAAATAAATATTGTAGGCAGTGCACTTCCCCCCCCCCTTAATCACAAATAAAAGCTTGTTCAGAAACCCCAGCTACAAAACGGGCTAAGAGTGAGGACAGCGACTGAGCAGGTAAGCGGTCCCATCCCTACGGATCCTGCTTCCCCGCCGGGCAACCCTGAAGACTTTGGGGTACCTGACGTCCAGGGTGAAACCTCCACCCCACCCTACCCTATCCCCGCCCTGAGTTTACTGACCGTGGCCTGCTGGCTGCGCACAGGTCACCTGCAGGCAACTTTCTTGCTCCTTGGGTTTGATCTTCAACCTGCCCTGGGAAATTCTGAGGATTGGCGGGATCGTGGAACACCGATCCAGGGCACCCCAACTGCCAGGCAGTGGGAACTGCGTCCGCGTGTCCTATTTCCCCCAGGGCAGAACTGCTTCAGGTCCTTCAGGCCATGGGTAAGCGCTGGCAATGCCCACTTTCACTCTTGGTGGGGTCCTGGTCTGCACACGAACATCCTTCCATGGAGTTGCCTCCGTCATGAATTCTTGAGCATCTTTGAAGACTCCGCTGAGAGCCCGTGTCCTCTGAGACTGTAAACTGGAACGTTTTTGTCTGTAGGCAACGGAAAGTTTATTACGGTCCAGAACTAGAAGTCCGGAGAGAAGTGGTTCCGGGTTAATTCTACTTTCATGAGCAAAACACACAATGTCATCCACCCGAGATGAAGACCAGAGGCACAATAGTACGGAGACACCTTCCTAGACTAAGGCCTTGACCACCCCACGTGACTTCCCCTCAGCTCTAATTGGCCAGAATTTATCACGTGCCTCTGACTGAGCCAGTGACTGGTGGGGAACAGGAGCCTCTTGCTTGGCTCAGACCAATCAGCAGTCATCCTCTGGAGCCGGGGGGCAGGGAGCTCAACGTTCTGGGAAGAGGTGGCCGCCATTTTGGAAAAAAAATTCTTGCACCTAGAAGGCTCGGCTGTGAGGAAGGAGGGGGCTTATCTGTAGACAAGGCCAACAGTGTCTACGGCATCGTCCCTGAGTCCTCGGCTGGGAGGGCCCGCCCTGTCTGGATTTCCAGAGTCTGCGGTGGAACCTCTATTATAGCACATTTCGCTTTGCAACTTGTCTCCACTCCCCCCTTGTCCTGACATTAGCTTCCCAAGAGCAGGAGGCATTGCCTGTCCACTTCCTCTCCTGCCGGCTCCCGGGGAGGGCTGGGCACCTTAGGAGAGCTCGCAGAGTGTTTAAATGACTACATATCCTCCCCAGCAGTGTTCCCATAAAGTATGATACGCTCCTCGTTCCGGCTACACCCAGTGAGACCCTGCAGTGGGGGGAATGTAGGATGGCTCGTATCCACTCTTGCCCTGCGACCTCGCTGAGCGCGGCGACTGCGGTGGCCCCGCGGAGTCCCTGGGACCCAACTCAGCGTCTGATCCACAGGATGTGCTCAGAGTTGAAGATAGAATACATAATCGACAGGTTTCTATGCAATACAGCAACAAAGAAATGAACTCTTCCACACGTAACATGGACGAACCGTTCCGACGTCAGGTTAAATGAAAGAAGCCGGATATAAATGAGGATGGTAAGTAGAAGATTCAATTCCTACAGAGTTCAAACAGGGCAAAACCAATTATTGGGGACGGAGGAGAGAGAAGTGGTTACGGGGAGGAGTTTTGTCTGGGAGGCGACACTAGAGGGCCTGGGGAGGTCCAGAGCCGTCCTCTCGCCTGACCTGGACAGTGGTTACACACGTAAAAGCTAATGGAGCTTTACACTGTGGTGCACTAGACAGTGGACTATTATTCGTTTTTATTAAAAACGAAAGAACTACCAAGCCATGAAAAGACATGGAAGAGACTTCGATGCTTAGCAGTAAGTGAAAGAAGCCAGTCTGGGAAGACTACACACTGTAGGAGTCTAACTCGATGACATTCTGGAAAAGGCAAAACTTTGGAGACGGGGGAAAGATCCATGGTTTCCAGGGAGGGAGGGAGGGAAGGAAAGGAATGAATAGGCAGAGCACAGGGGATTTGGGGGGCTGTGAAACTATTCTGTATGACACTGGAATGGTGGATACGTGTTATCACACATTTATCCAAGCCCATTAAATATACAGCACCAAGAGGGAACCTGAAGGCAGAGTACAGGTGTTGGGTGATGACCATGTGTAATTGTAGGTTCATCGACTGTAGCAAATGCTCCGTGCTCTTGGGGGGGATGTTGACGGTGGGGGAAGCTGTGTGCAGGTAGGGCAGGGAGGACATGGCAACTGTCTGTACCATCCACTCAATTTTGCTGTGAACTGCTCTAAAAAATAAAGTCTACTTTTTAAAAAAAAAAAGTTACTGAGTAGTACACTTTGTGCACTGTACAATGTGTGATATCTCGGTAAAAAAGGAAAAAATGTACTCGCATAATGTTAACTAGCATTCACGAAAGGCTGAGGGGAAGCCAGACCTTGCACTAGTTTGGTACCTGCCGTTTTTCTAGCACGCACACATGTGGATGGCGGGCCTCACCTGGCTGGTTCTCCATCCTGCCCCCAGGGCCCAGCACATAATAAAGGTGGAGAAATGTGTTCCTTGAAATGTCAGAGAAATCCTGTCCTGGAGGAATGAGTACTGCCCCCAATCTATGGAGGAGGACACCAAACTTCAGAGAGGCAAGTGACAGGTCCAAGGCCACAAAGCTGAGAAGGGGCAGAGCCTGGTTGTGTGCCAGGTTGTCTTCATAGAAAAGCCTCCTTCTGAACCCCCGTGCTTTGTCACCTCTAACTTCCAATGAAGTTGAACCCCAAGAAGCCCAAAGAGTTTTGAAGGTGTGCTGGTAAAATTGTTTGTAGGATTTTTTACCGTGGTTGTGGTGTGCCTAAATTAATTGCTATTGTCTCTGGGACATGGTTACAAAGTGCCCTAATTGTAGCTATGATAAAGGGATATTCCAAGCCCAAGTTCAACCCGTCTCGTCTGTCAATAAGTTTGACACCTTGATTCCCTGTCACCTGGTGACTACTAAAAGGTGTAATATTCTGAAGCCTTTAATTTTACCTTCTGCAGGAAAGGAAAATGGAGGGGGCAAAGATAGGATGCAATTTGAGACACGTGCAAATTACCTTTTGACTCTCATGAATATATATTCCACATCTGATGCCTGCGGGGGCGAGAATCTCTGTTCCCAGGACAAGCTAGGTTGACGGCCATCAGCACGTAATTGCTGGGCTCTGTCCCTGTCTCTCCTGCTGGAGAATGAAACCTTGCTCAAGGTCAGTGTTGAGGTGTCAGTCTGAAAGTTTCCAAAGCCCTGTGAGCTGTGTCAGTAACAAAACAGTCTTCAGGGAGGGCACCTCACCCCAAAGGGAAAAAGATGTGTGTGTGTGTGTGTGTGTGTGTGTGTGTGTGTGTGTGTTCATGTTGTCTGATGATGCCGCCAGGCCAGGTTAAGATGAGAGGTGAGAAGGTGACTTGATGGGACAATGTCAAAGTCATGATGGTGCCCAAAGCCAGACAGGAGGACATAATTGGTGAGTGGGCGATGGCCAGACACATGGAAATAGCCTGTAGGGACAGCTCCTTGGAGAAGTTTGACTGTGACAGAAATGAGAGAGGGGAGAGAAGGGAGCACCATGAGAAATCCACTGCAGATTTTTTTGAAATAGCCTTCACTGTGGTTAAATATACACAACATATAATTTGCCATTTTAACATGCACAATTGAGTGGCATTAATACATTCACAATGCTGTGCAGCCATCACCACTATCAAGTCCCAAAATATTTTCATCCTCCCCCAAGGGGACCGTGTACCCATCAGCAGTCATTCTGCATTCCTCCCCTCTTCCTCCCCAGTCTGCATTCCATCACTGTGGATCTACCTATTCTGAACAGTTCATATAAATGAAATCATCCAGTATGTGGCCGTTTGTGACCAGCTTCTCTCACTCAGCGTGATGTTTTCAAGGTTCATCCATTGACACATTTGTTGCCGATGTCAATACTTGATTCCTTTTCGTGGCTGAATAATCCTCCATTGCATGGGTATGGAACATTTGTGGGTCCATTCTTTCATCGGCGGACACTTGGGTTGCTTCCACCATTTGGCTATTGTGGACAGTGCTGCTGTGAATATGCATGTACAAGATTTTTCTAGAACACCCATTCGATTCTTTTTGGTAGACACCTGGGAGCAGAATTGCTGGGTCCTATAGTAATTCTATGTTTAACTGGTTGAGGAACCATGGAAGTGTTTTCCATAGTGGCTGCGCCATTTTGCATTCTCACCAGCAACATCCAAGAGTTCCAATTTCCTCGCATACCCACCAGCAGTTATTATTTCCCTATTTCTTTTTATTGGAAGGTTTTTTTGTTTGTTTGTTGTCTTTTTAGGGGAAGATTCTTTCTTCTTCACTGCATGCTCACCGTGGGCTTACCAGCGGGTAAACAGTGGACAATGAGAGCCGAAATTTTAACATTACGTTCCGGGCTCCATTTTAGGGAAGCAAGAGAGAAAAGAACATAGACTTTGGTGCAAGAACCCTTTAGGCTCAGACCCTGGCTCTGTCACCTGCTCCCAATGACCTTCAGCAAGCTGCATCAACTTCCAGACTCTCAGGTTTCTTGTCAGCAAAATGGGGATAATATTATTTTCCTTGGGAGCGACCAGGACGTTTACACAGACAAATGACAGGAGGGAAGGCCTGGCTCAGGGCATGACACTTCGTAGATGCTCAGGGAACTTGCTTTCCTCTCCTGGCATCAAGGGAGGAAAAGTAAAGTCAAAGCAAGAAGGTATGCTTCATTTTAAATGAGCACTGTTTAAGTCAGATGCCAACTAATAGGGATGTGTGCAGACTGTGGAGGCTCTCAGCTGGGGGCCAAGAACATGCCCCCGACATGCTCCCTTCCATTGATCTGGGCCCTCACTCCTCTAACAGCCTCCCACTGGTCACCTCAGTCTTCCAGCAATTCTGATGCCCAGAAAGCTTTGGGGTTCACTGGCTACCTTGGCTCTCTAGGGTTGCCGTACAAAAGAACACAAATTGCGTGGCTTAAAACAACAGAAAAAAATTTTAAAGATTTTCTTTATTTACTTCAGAGGGGGAGAGAGAGAGAGAGAGAGAGAGAGCAAGAATGGGGAGAGACAGGGAGAAGCAGACTCCCCACTGAGCATGGACCCCGACATAGGGCTTGATCCCAGAACGCCGGGATCATGACCTGAGCTGAAGGCAAATGCTTAACCGACTGAGGCACCAGGCACCCCCAAACAGCAGAAATTTATTCTCTTTCAGTTCTGGAGGTTAAAAAATCTGAAATCGAGGTGTCCATGGGGCTCTGCTTTCTCTGAAGTTTCTAAGGGAAAATCCTTCCTTGCCTCTCCTGGCTTCTGGTGGTGGTCGGCAGTCCTTGGCACGCTTCGCTTGTAGACGCATTGCACAAATTGGCACCCACCTTAATCCAGTATGATCTCATTTGAACTTGATTATATCTGCAAAGACCCTCTCAGCAATAAGGTCACATTCACAGGTACCACTGGGGGCTAGGACTTCAACATACCTTTTCAGGGGGTGCAATTCAACCTCTAGCACTGACCTGTGGCCAAATGCTGGCATAGAATCAAGTTTCGCAGAGCATAGAGATGGTCTGGGGAGCCCATTTGAAGGAAAAGACCACAAAAGGATGAATGCAAGGTTAGGTTCAGGACCCTGGAAGGGGATGTGTACGTAGGGGAAGGGTCCTGTCGCTTAAGCATTGTTAGCTCCAAGGAAAATCTACCGCTGGCTAAACCTCATTTATCCCGATTCAATTTCTAAGCTCATTACGTGGAGCCAAAGGAATAAGACAGTTACAAATGACAAACCATGAAAACACAAATTTCTTACGCAGTCATACACATCTGCAGGTATATTAGAACAGGTTTGAAAGGAGGCACATCTGAATTTCAGCTGATTACTCGTGACTCGTGGAGTTGTGGGTCCTCGTTATTCTTTTCTTTTTGCTTATCTAAATTTGCTAGTCTTCCTACGACGAGCATATATTGCCTTTATAAAAACCATAACCATCTTCTCTTTGCAACTTGATGTGTCAATTAGGGCCGAGATGTGTCCGAGGCCATTGCAGAGAGCCTCACTGCTGGTGGTTGTCATAGATCTCTTTCCTGGGAGACCCTATTTCCTCATGGGCTCCATGGAGCCCCCACGACCTCCCCTTGGACTTTCCTGCCCCCCCCACCCGCCGCACCCCCAGAAAGCTGCCTGGCTCAGATTGGAAAGGTACCCAGAGAGCCACTGGCCAGTGGCTGCACAGGAGAGGCCCCGCCATGGAGAATGAGGTATCGTGGCCACTGATCTATTTCCCTGATTTACATCAATTTACATTCAGCTCTCGAGTAATCTACATGAAAATCAGGCAGCCTTCCGCTATTCCCCTGAAATCAGATGAGGCCGCCTGGCCCGTGGGATGATGTAGAGAGATGCTCCCTCACTTCCCAAACCCTGGGCAGATTAATTTGTCAACCAAAACAGGGGCTGGCGTTGTAATCAGGGCTGCCTAGCACTCTTTGACGTTCCCCAAATTGGATAGATAAATGGAGATTTGCGGTATATTAACCTGAATGTTTTGTCTAGCTTCATTTTCCACTTCCTTCCCTTCTCTAAGGAGCTGGTATTCTTTTTTTTTCATATGAGATTATTGATGCCATTCATGCACCCTTTCCTCTACCAATAACTTACTGGGGTCTTCTGTGAGCCACACAACCGTGCTTGGTGCCCAGGGCAAGAGAGGGGACCACCCTTGTCCCTGCCCTCGCTTGAGGCTCCTGTGCTTGACTTCTTTCTAAAAATAAAGTTCATTGTAGATATAACCGATATACAGCAAAGTGCGTAAACCTCCAGCTTACAGCTTGGCACAGGGTAACCTCCATCACAATCAGGACATTGAACTTGTTCAGCACCCTCAGGAGGCTCCCTCACGCGTCCCCCAGTCAATATCCTTCTACCCCACCAGGACCACCATTTCTGATTTCCTTCCCCATGAGTGAGTTTTGCCCGGGTTTGCTCTTCCTGTAAATAGAATTATCCAGTAGAACTTCAAACACACAGGCACAACTGGCTTTGGTCATCCATATGTTTGTGAAATTCATCATGTTTGTGTATCAATGACTGGTTCTTTTTTATTACCATGTAGTATTTAATTACACATATGCACCACAATTTATTTACCCATTCTCCAGTTGACAGATACCTGGGTTACTTCTAGTTGGACAATTAGGAATAAAGCTCCCATGAACATTCTTGTACATGTCTTCTGGGCTTGAGAAACACATGTTTCTCTTGGGTATAGAACACCCAGGGGTGGAAATGCTGGGTCAAAGTGTCAACCTGTTGTAGTAGATACTGTTGTAGTTGTAGTAGATACTGTAGTATCTACAATATCTACATCAGTACTACAGCATCTACATCAGTAGATACTGATGATGCTTGTCTTTTGTTTATTTCTATTTTTATTTTTATTATTTTTTAAAGATTTTATTTATCTGAGAGAGAGAGAGCACAAGCGGGAGGTAGGGGCAGAGGGAGAGGGAGAAGCAGGCTCCCCACTGAGCAGGAGCCCAATGTGGGGCACGATCCCAGGACCCCAAGATCACGACCTGAGCCAACGGCAGCTGCTCAGCTGCCTTTGACTGACTGAGCCACCCAGGATCCTTGTCTTAAAAATTGAGTTCCCTGGGGGCGCCCAGGCAGCTCAGGTGTTAAGCGTCTACCTTCAGCTCAGGTTCATGATCCCAGGGTCCTAGGATCAAGCTCCATGTTGGGCCCCCTGCTCAGCGGGGAGCCTGTTTGCCCTCTCCCTTTGCCCCTCCACCCCATTCATGCTCTCGCTTTTTCTCTCTCAAATAAATTAAACAAATAAACAAACAAACAAACAAATAAATGCAGCTCCCTTGGTCCATTTTCCCTAAGACCTCATCTTGATTTTGTCTGTGCCCCCCAGCCCCCTTTTTTAGAATCACAGGATATAAGTGAGGTTTCTGGTTTGTGATTTAGGACAGGTGCAGCAACAGCCTTCCATGGAGAACTATGAGATCCGGCCCACTCCCCGCTGGCAGGGGACTGACTGTGGGCACTGGGAGCACGGGGAGCACTGGGAGCACTGAAAGCACTGCCCGGCTTCTCTTGAGCTCGGTGACCTGCGTTAGATACGTACCATTTGAGGTTCTTTCCGGTAGGTTACAGCCTTAACCCCTCAAGGTGACCGCACCTAGAGATAGGGGGCCTTTACCAGGGTGATTAAAGTTAAGTGCAGAGGTGGCCCCCTGCAAGCTGGGAAGGGGGCTGTCACCAGAAATGGAAACTGCCGGAACCTTGATCTTGGACTGCCTCCAGACTGTAAGAAACTACACTTCTGTGGGTTAAGTCCCCTGGTCTGTGGGGCTTTGTGACGGTGGCCTAAGCCGGCCAAAATAAGTAAGCACCGGCCATGTGCCAGACAGAGCCAGGTGCCGGAGATGACAGCAGTCATCAAGACAAACCAAAGGGTGTGCCCTCAGATTGCTTCCCTTCTCCAGCGAGGAGAAAGAAAACATAAAAATGCCAGGACGTATGTATTCCAATAGATGGTACCAAGTTCGGGGGAGGGGGAGGAAATAGAGTGGGGTACAGGAGTGACAGGACAGAGTGTTCAGGTGGTCAGGGAAGGTGACATTTTAGCAGAGACCAGAGGAAGAAGTGAAGTGAGAAGAAGAGTGCAGACGTCTGGAGGAAGGGTGTGCCCAGCAGCGGGAACAGCAGGTGCGAAGGCTATCAGTGGGTGTTCAGCACATCTACAAAAGACCTTCGCAGCAACACCCAGATTTGTGTCTGGATCAGTGACCGGGTGCTGGGGCCCAGCCAAGCTGACCCATAACGTCACCATCACCAGGCTCTTGGAAGGTTTTATGCAAATGACATTCTACCTGTTAATGTACCTGGTGTGGTTTCGATTTACTCTTGAGTGACTTGATCTGAGTGATTGGAAAAGGATCCTTCTGGGTCCTTGTGGAGAATGACTCGCAGGGGCATAACTGGCTGCCACCAGGGACACAATGGGTCCCAAGGCCACTGCAGGCCCCTGGTAGCGTTCAAGAGGTGGGGGCCCAGGCCACAGGGGTAGCGGAGATGCTGCAAACTCACAGGCGTGTGGTTCTCGAACCAGAGGATGTGACTGCTTCTGTTCCCCTGGAAGTCCATCCATCACGGCTGGCACACGGCAGGTGCACAGTCCGCGTTGGCCAACCAGAAACGCAGGCAGACAGTAGCTGAGAGCATTCTGGACGTTGTAAGGCGCTGTCTGCGTGCTCTCTTTATTACCCTTGGGCCTGCTCTGCCTGGGGCCTCTCTCCTTGGACTAAAACATCATTTGGGGAACCTGAGCTGCAGCCCAAATCCCCGCTCCCATTCTGCCTCGGAACACAGCCCGCCCCAGCCTGCTATCCGCAGCTCTCCCTGGCTTCCCCTGACCCACCCTTGAGTGCAGTGGAGCAAAGGTTTCCCTCCGAGAGGACGTCCCTGCTGCAAAGGGCCCACGGGTTGGGCCGTTACTAGATTCTCTGCAGGGCCCCCAGTCCTCATGTGGGGGCTGAGAATGTCAGACTGCCTCTGGGCACTGTCTCCCGACTCTGGGAGCTGGGGGCACCCCCATCCTCCTTATTTCCTTGGTCGCTAATTAGAACCCGAGAAAGAAAAGTCAGCTCTGGCGGTGCCTCCAGCCGCACGGAGGGGGGTGACTAAACCCTTGCCTTCGTGGTTAAGTGCATTCTTCTCCAAAGAGCTCTAAAATTTAAAAGAAAGAAAAAAGCATAAGAAAGAAAAAGAGAAGCACCCACTGTGTTTACATGGAAAGTGGTTCCACATTCCCGCCGTACAGAACACAGAATGCTCTGGAGCCAGCAGCTACCTGGCCCTGTTCCCTGCCGTATTATAGAGCAGGGAGCCAAATTTCCTTCTGGATGTCTATAAATAAAGTGTTTCATCCACTGGCAATTAGGTGGAAGCATTTTTCCGGCCAGCGTGCATATGCTGAGACACGGCAGATCAGAGATGTTAGTTTAAGCCCCATCACTATGTGTAATAAGAATAATGTTTTCACAGCCTCTACTTCCCTTCTTTCCAACTCCCCCCGCCCCCCCACCCCGACTTGGCCTAGGTTTTATGTAGAAATTCTACCTAGGAAGAGGAAAGCAGAGCATTCCAAAATTCTTTCAACTGAAGAAATTTAGAAGGATGTGGGGTTTAGTTTCTTCTGTTGCGTGTAGAATGCTCCTTTCCTGATCTCCTGGGATGACTGGTGGATTCTTCCCTCTCTGATCATGAGAGCTGTGGCAGGGAGCCCATGATCCTTTTCACCTCAACCGCCAGGTAGCTCGGAGCCAGCAACTGCTTGTACGTTATGGGTAGTGGGTCAGAGTCCACTCTTTTCCTAATTCCCAACTTCTCTTCTGATGATCCTTTCCAAAAGTAAACTTCAACCTAAGCTCGCCCACCACATCTTCACAAAGAAGCAGGTTACAAGACACAATAGTTTTTAGTCTCTGAGGCTGCTGTTCTCTGAATGGAAACTCAGGATGGAAGGAGAGAAGAAATCGTGATAGAGGGCAGGAGAGGAGGAAAATGACTTTCAGTGGCCATGGACTGGGCGTCCATTGCATTAGGTAAGCACCTAAAATAACTTCTTAAAGAAATTGAGGATGCACGGCAGACCCTCTATGGCAGGATGGCTGAGTGGAACTTGAACCTAGGTCTTTCTGAGTCCGGAGCTAGTGCGCGCTCCACATGACCGCGCTAGTCCTCAAACGGCTCAAGGGGAAAAGGCTGGCCAGTGGCAGAATATCGCTGCGGACCACACGGTACCATGGACAGAGAGCAAGAGGGAGGACCCAAGATAGTGGACTTCAGGTGAATAGGTTAAATACAGCAAGTGCCAGGCATCCATCCATCTGTCCGCCTGCCCATCCATCCGTCCATCCATCCATCTAAAACTTTCAGACTCCACTGCATAACAAAGACCTCAAAACCAGTTCAGAATTGATGCCAACTGAGCCATGGCCTCTACACCTCCACATCAACCAGTCATTGGATGCAGATACCCTTGGGAATCGAGTATGAGCCTGAATGAATAAGGACGCTGAGCACCGAGAGAGAGACGCGGCTGAGAGCTGCTGGCAACCCACACTCCCTGCAGGGCTGGGGGATGGGGGGAGTCGTGCAAGTTGCCATTCTGAAGGGACATCTGGGTGGCAGAACACAGGTCCCACCATGCCCTGCCTTTCTATCCCCCATTCTATTGTTTTTCACAGTCTATGACCCCCTCCACAAGAATGTGAGCTCCCCCCTCCTGTTTCATTCACTACCATGTCTGCAGAGCCTAGAACTGGGCCTGACCTGGAATTCCAGGCCCTACAAGCAGCCCCTGAATGAAAGGAAGGGACGGACACAGCAGTCAGTGTTCCTGCATGCTTAGTGAGGGGTCCCACGCAGAATCCTTCTCAGGAAGTAATCTCGTTTAATCCACAGGACTACCCAAGAGGTGGATGTGTTATTCTTGTTCTACAGAGTTAGGAAATAGGGCTTAAAGAAGCCAAGTCATTTCCCCACTGGCACCCTGAGAACGGGGGGTTCAGTCCAGATGTCAAGGATTCTCCAGGGTGGCTGTTGGCTCTGGAGACTTTCTCTAGTTTACGACGTGCCAGCCCTCAAGGCAGGTCCAGAGACAGTGGTGGCTGCTGGGAGTTCAGGGAGGGCTGGGGACCAGAGGGGCCCTTTCAGGGTCCCACTCAGGGTAGAGTGGGGGTTTCACCAGGACGCTCGCAGGACTCAGCTCCTGGCGGGGAGGAGCCAACAGCCCCCACGTGGCTCTCCACAACGCCTGCATGCCAGCAGTCCCCAGTCCCCTCATAAAGCCCAGGACTCTTGTCAATCTCCACACCTTCACGCTCTCACTGCACATCTCTCAGGGGTTTCAGACCTCACGTAGCTGAACCAGAGCCCATCAGACTGCTCCTCTACTACCCTTCCCATCTTGCCGAGGGGCACCCACCAGCCACACAGGGCGTGGTCACACACCTGTGGTCACCTTTACTTGCTCTCTTCCTTCCATCCCCTACAGCCTTCGGCAAGACCTACAACTCTGCCTCCAAACGAAAATCCAGATCAGTTCACTTTACTCCATGTCTGCAGCTGGCTCTCAGGCTCACGAGCCAGCAGCCTTCATCTGGACCAGCATCTGGACCACCGCAAGAGCCTCCTGACTGGTCCTCCTTCATCCTCTCCACGCATGCCCTGACTTTCCAAAGGCCAAAAGCCATCCTGTCAAGAACTGTGAAGGGGCTGAGATCTCACTTGGCTGAAAGCTGACAGATCAGGCTGGTTTCATGGACGCTGACAAGAGACACGAGACCCTTGGGTCAGAGACAACAGACTTCATCACTCACAACAAGAACAGTGGGCAGTGCAGGCTCCTTGATGGTCTCTTAGCCCCGATTCCCACAGGGGTGACGTGGATGGGCCTCAATGAATGCCTACACCTGCCATGGGTTTGCATTACGGGAAAGAAACTGAGCTTTTATAGCAAGCGGGAAATAAATCTGTTCTCTGCCATGAAGGGGACATTCCTTCATGTCTCAAGCTTTCTCACTGTAAACACAACCCTGAGAAATGGCTCAGGTAAAGGAGGCCCAGAGCCTTCCATCCATGGCATACCCAATAAGACGAATGCCTGTTAACCTAGAACAAAATTCAGACCATCTCCTGTGGCTTTCAAGGCCCAGGGTGATCTGGCCCCTGCCTGCCCTCTGACCTCACCTCCCAGTCCCCCTGCTCTCATTCACTCTGCTTTGGCCGCAAAGGCCTCCTCAAGGCTTTTGTATTTGCTCCCCTCCCATCTCTTCATGTGGGTGGTTCCTTTTCGCTCTTTGGATGTCACTGCCTTGAGGAAGCCTTCCCGAAGCCTTCCAGCTAACACTGCCTCTCGCTACCACCAACCCCCACCGCTCCCCCCGGCTTTGTCATTGCATCATACAGGACCTATTCATTTCAAATGCTGTCACACTCTGAAATGACCCTTCCTTGTAATCATGTTTCCATCAGTTGTATGTCACCCCAGGGGGACAAGGACTTCATGAGTCTTGTTCCCCACTGGACCCCCAGAGCTCAGAACAGAGTCTAGATGTTCAAACATCTATTTGGGGAATCCATAAATGCAACCCCCCGCTCAGAAGGCTGGAGGCTCTGAGACTGGCCCCAAGGGTGGGAAATGTCAACCAAGATGCTTCCCAGCACTTCGGAAACACAAAACCCAGCACCATTCAGTTTAATGCCAGGGGACAAGCGCTGGGTGACTCAGTGCTATGCTTCAAACACGAGGCTTCTCTTTGTAGCGGCCTCAGAGAGCATCTGTCGGGGCACCGCGGCGTAACTGTAGGGGAAGCCAAGTGGCGGAAAGTGGCCAAGTGATGTAAAGTCTTCCAAAAATATATATAGAGAGATCTGTTGTTTAAAAAAAACAACTAATACTCTCATAATGATGCATTTGCCCCTTGTGTGGAGGGATTTCAAGAGCTTGAACTCTGGACTCAGACGAACTTGGCTGGGTTCAAGACCTGACTCGGTCCGCCTGTGTCCCCACCGTCTGAGTAAAGGGAGGAAAGCCTTTAGCTAACAGCACTGTCTGGGAGGTGAAGAAGGGGACAGATTTGGGTGGGAAGATGACAAGGGAGCTTCCAGATACAGAGACTGCAAGGATGGTGGATCTCCCTAAGGACGTTGCCCGCCCGGGAGGCAACTGTGAGATCAAGGCCGGGACCATCACGGACCAACCAGGCTGAAGGCAATGGCAACTCAGGTCATCAGGATGGCAAAGTGTGCAGGAAAGCAGTCCTCGAGTGCCCAGGGATGGAGGGAGAAGATAACCCAGTGCCAGAAAAGAGGACTGAGAAGAAATATGACAAGAAGTTGAAGACAGAGAGAGGTGTGTCTTCTTGGAAGACAACAGAGGAACCGAGGGACAAGGGCTCATGGGGTGAGGGAGCAGGGGTGGCCTTGCTCAACAGTGTTTACGCTGCAGACGCCAGGAAGGATGAGGCAGCTCATTACCAGAGGGAGCATGGGCGAGTCCCCTAACTTCTCCGGGCCTTTCTAAGTGACAGCTATTTTCAGCAGTAACTGTAAGAGCCGGAAGAATAATAAGCCCTGAGGAGAGCAAATACCTTTCCCTGGACCTAGGTGGGGAGGTGGTTCCAGCTCTTCTAAGTCAGCCCCTGCCCTTTGCAACCACCAGAGAATGTCTGAGAATTGGCTACAAAATGGCGGCTGGGTTTCCATCGGGCATCGGGGCAGGTGGCTGGACTTTGTTGCAAGCTGGATTCAAGGTCGGGGAGATAACAGGCAGCTGTGTCTTCAGAGCTGGCTGGCAACACACAAGGGAAGTCCGAGGAGATCTTGTGTTTTTCTATTTGCCAAACACGGCCTGCTTCCCTACGAGGGGCCAGGTTCCTGCCCGGCATTCAGGATAAAAGATGAATGACCCCCAGTGACAGTGCTGGGCAGAATGAGCAGCCAGGGGTGCTTGGGTGAGTCAGTCAGT
This sequence comes from Enhydra lutris kenyoni, assembly GCF_002288905.1. Classification (NCBI taxonomy): domain Eukaryota; kingdom Metazoa; phylum Chordata; class Mammalia; order Carnivora; family Mustelidae; genus Enhydra; species Enhydra lutris. The sequence goes on along the minus strand of NW_019154104.1, from coordinate 24,597,089 downwards.
TGAGTGTCCGACTCTTGGTTTTGGCTCAGGTCATGATCTCAGAGTTGGGAGATGGAGCCCTCTGTCGGGCTCTGCACTGAGCAAGGAGTCTGCTGGAGATTCTTTCCCTTTCCTTCCCCCTCTGCCCCTCCCTCCGCTCACATTCTCTCTCTGTCTCTGTAAAATAAATAAAATCTTGAAAGGAGGGAAGAAGGAAGGAAGAAGGAAGGAAGAAAGGAGGGAGGAAGGAAGGGAGGGAGAGGAGTGAAGGAAGGAACAGCAGGCCAGTCCTGTGCTCACATACAAGAGCCCATGGTTTACAGAGGCAGCAACAGGGCTTCCTCTCCAACTGTCCTCACAGGGCTTGCAGAAGAAGTGGGGTGTGGAGGTCTCTTGAGAATGCAGTCCCCCTAGGGGACAGACTCCACCTTTCCTCCTGGAGGTCATACCCGGTGCCCCTAACCAAAGTAAGGGGTCCAGAGGAGCCAGGGAAGGGGCAAGGCTTATGGACTGTGGCCACCTTGCCACGGAGGCCTGACTGGTGGGGGGGTGGAAGCCTCCTGAATCCATATAAACCCGTCCTTCCTTCCACCCTCCCCATGTCTGTCTTGGGTTCCCAGTGTCAGTGGCCTCCATTTGGTCAGGAGAACATACACGTCATAGACCAACAAACCAGAGAGCAGCCATGCATGCTTGTCACATTGTCTCTGTGAGCACTCGTCAGCTCCAGAGGCCTGGGGAATGCCGGGAGCTGGGGCACATGGACCGTCACCTCTGGGGTCACCCTCGTCTGCCCTCAGCCGGCCCCGGGACTTAGGGCTGAGCTCACGGGCTGGCCGCATGGCTGGCAATTTAGCACTGTCCCACGGACCCTGGCCCAGACGGTGAACGTGAAAGTGACTGGCTGGGAGCCACACGATGACACTGGGATGGAGCAGACCTCAGCCCTCCCAGGGACCCCAGCGAAAGGCTGCCGGAGAAAATGTTCGTGCTGAGCAGACGTTGCCTCTGAAAAGTCGCTGCTGTTTAAAAAAGCCGATGCTGGAGACACACCACAGCCCTACTCAGTCAGAGTATCTGAGGTAGGGACCGGGCCTGGGAATCTGAATTTTGAAACCCCAAACCACCTCTGGTGGGGATTCGCCGGATGGGGCCCGCGTGGTCCTTGCTGCTCTATTTGAAGCCCGCGGGCTGGATGTTTCCCACCCTGCTCGGAACCCACGAGGCCTACCCGTGCAGAGCGCCTCCCCCAGGCTCCTCGTCCTCTGGCTTTGTTGTGGGTCTGGCCAGTGGGAGAAGGGGGTCGGAGACCGGACACAGCAGGTGTGGGGGTACTGTTCACTGCGCATGCTCACTCCCTGCCGGGCGGCCTCTGCTCAAAGTCACCAGCAGGCCGCTCTTGAGCTACTCCCTGGCTTGTCTCTTCAGAGCTGACAGTAGTCACAACCCCCCCCCTCGCTTGCCTTGACCACCCCTCTGCCCTCCACCCCCTCATTCCGCCGTCTTCAGTGGCACCCACTGCGGGTGCCGCCCAGTTCCACGCAGCCCACAGTTTCTGTCGAAGTGCGGTCTATCTCCACCCCCAGCCTCGGAAGAAGTTTCTAGAATCTGGTGGCCAAAGAAGGGCAGAGGAAGGTCACCCCACCAGGGCCAGGAGGGTCCCAGGGAGCTTTCTGGACAAGGTGACTGCTGAGCCGAGCCTCCCAAGGACGAGGGCCGGGCTGAAGACCAGGCGGGGGGCTGGTGTTACACCAGGCAGAGGGCCTGAGGCACGAGGCGGACTCCTGGAGTCCAAGAGAGCCAAGCATGAGGAGGAAAGACCCAGCAGCGACCAGGAAGGGGGTGGGGGTGTGAGAAGTGGTCCCCGGGATGACTTCATTCCCAAACCGGTTTGGGGCAAGTTTTGACAGCCCCACAGGGAGGGAGGGCGTGCCTACAAGCGGAAAAGGATGCTGATGAAGGCCTTTTGAGGAAGCAGAGGAGGCATGGTGGTTGACAGCCAGGTGGCCTTGCCCGAGCCTTGGTCCCCTTGGCTGTGACACTGGGTGACGGTCCCACGGGACCTCCTCCTGGACACACTGGGAATGGGAAAGCACTTTGCAAACTATGAAGGGCCGGGCCCAAGGGAACAATGATGACCATTATTTAAGCCAAAGAAACAAATGGGTTTGTCGGCCCTCCCGGAAATGAAGGTCCCCTCAGCACCCCGAGCTTCCTCCAGGCCGCGGACACCGCTGATCGAATAACCATTGCTCCAGCTGCTCCCCAGACAGACGGACGCCTGCTGATGTCTCCAGCAGCCCCGCGGTCCCCGGGCGACTGCACCGTCGCTCCCGAGCAGAAGTGGGAAGTGCTGAAAATCTATTTTCAGGCTCTCTGATTAGGTGACGACAGCTCTGGTTTTAGCCAATTAAATACCATTTTCATGCACATATATCAGTCCCAGAAATGGGGCTATTGGTTCAGGAGGACATCCCGTCGGGCGGCTCCTCCTTCCCACCGAGGTTCCAACAGTCCGCGCGGGACGCTGGGATCCACGGACACGTCCCAACCCCAGAGAGTCAGCTCTCGCTGGGGAGACGGAGATCCGTGGCTGCCCCTCCGTGCCAGTGACAGCGACGCAACGCTCGCCACGCAGGTTCCCGAGCTCAGGGAGCTTCCGTCTGAGCGTGTCGAAGCCAACCAGCCAAACGCGACCGTGAACGCCGGAGGACGGTGTGAGAAGAGCCACAGAGATGGGCAACCCCACTCCCGCCGGGGCGCTTGAGGTTACGACTCTGCCCCCAAACAGGCCTCAACTGGAAACCTAGATTTTCCCATCTGGAAAATGGGATCATGATGATAGTCATCGCTTGACAGAGCTGTGATGAAGGAGAAACTGGTAATTCATGTCTGTGCCTTGGACCATGCTTGGCACACAGGAGCCGCTCAGGGAATGTTCCTTGCTTAGCCCTGTTGCTATTCTTTCCCCAGATCTACCTGCCCCACTGGGCAAGGCCTCTGTAAAGGTGGGCTTCGGGAGAGGGCCAAAGAGAAGTCCCTGTGTTTGGGAACCCACACAGAGGCCGAGAGCACACAGACCAGGGGCAGCTTAGTTTCCTTTCCAATTCCACCTCCTCCTGGCCTCTGAGTCTCAGTTTTCTTACCTCTAAAATGGGACAACAAGGGTCCCTGTGTCTAGTCTCTGTCTCCCTCCTCACAGGGCCTTCCCTTTCCTTTCTCCTCTTCTGGCTCTTAGAAGGACGGGTGCACTGGATTCAGGCCCCGCCTGGATAATCCAGGATAATCTCAGCTCGAGATTCTCAATGCAATTACATTTGCCAAGAGCCTTTTTCCAGAGATGTGTCCAAAGGACGTGGGTGTATCTTCTGGGGGTCCCTCACTCACCCTACTCAGCCCGGGGGGACAGTATGGAATCACCTGCTCACAGGCCTCATACAGCATCTGGTGACCTTTAGGGATCACAAGCAATTATGGGGTGAGGTTGGCAGCACTGTGTAGGGAGAAAGGGGCTGGCTGAGGCCTTGCTCTGACCTGCTGGGTGAACTTAGGGAGCGTCACCGTCCTGTCCGGGACTCGGGCTTCCCTTTGTAAAATTGGAACATTGGGGGCTGATTGCCTCTGGGTAACAGCCTGAAAGCTAGGCCCAGATGTGCCTCTAGAGATAGACCTGATGGCCTCCGGGTGCCGGTGTGCAGGCCCCAGATTTCCTCGGCGGCAGGAAAGACGGCCCCCGACCAGAGCGAGGAGAGAGATACAAGAGCGCGTGTGAAGCCTCAGGAAACTTGCTGAACATGTATCCAATGTAATGTTCCCTACGTGTTGTTCCCAGTTCACAGCTGTACAAACTGCGGCCCAGAGGGCTCAGTCACTCACCAGAAGCCACCCCGCAGGCTAGTGTCCGTCTGCCTCTCAAGGCCTGTGCTGTGGGAGCAGAAAAGTCTGGCCCCTGCCACAAGGATGCTGGTGTAAAGTAGGCATCTGGGGGCGTCCGACGCCCGGTGCTCGTTTTCTTTTGCTGGATCACCTCATTTAACCTCATGAAACCCTGAGAAGTCTGTATGTTCTATTGGCCCACATTGTCCCAACAAGGAACGGCAGCTTGCAACGTCGGGGACCTGTGGGAGCCCCCAGACAGCTGCTGCGCCCAAGGCCAGAGCTCCCGGCCGCTCCTGAAATATGGGGGCATGAGCAGGGAGAAAGGACGAGTGGTGGGGACAGGAAGGTACATCTGAGGGGAAGCACCAGGGGGCAGGTGGGTGCACATTAACGCAGATGCCTAGGGCACCTGGGTGGCACAGTTGGTTCAGCGTCTGACTCTTGATTTCAGCTTAGGTTATGATCTCAGGGCCAAGAGATTGAGCCCTGCATCGGCTCTGCACTGAGTGTGGAACCTGCTTAAGATTCTCTCCCTCTGCCCCTCCCCACCTTGCGCGGGCACATACACTCTCTCCAAGGCAAAAAGAAAAGCAGAGACCAGCGCCAGGCCAGTGTGGGTCAGGGACACACCAGGGGTGACACACCATCTTGGCCCACAAAGTCAAAGAGTAGAGTGAAAAGCACCGTGTGCTTTGACGCAACACCATGGAAACTGCCCAGCGGGGAACTTCTGAATTTAGAACCACTCGACTCTGCATCATAAACTTATCTACTCCATCTAAACTAGCCCTCCAGTTAATGCACACCGTCTCCTACCTGGCATGTTCTTTGGGGTACCTTCCCAAAAGGTTGGTCTCTGAAATGGTCTATCAGTAGGCTTGTGGCAATGGGCTCATCACTGGGGATGAGCACCTGCTGAGGGGCCCAGAGCCTCTGGCCAGAGACTCCCCTCCCAGAGTCAGGAGAACAAAGGGGTGTCAGTCACCCCTGGAAGTGTCTTCAAGCTAGTAAAACTCAGGGTCTTTGGGACGCCTGGGTGGCTCATTCGGTTGGGTATCTGCCTTCGGCTCAGGTCATGATCCCAAGATCCTGGGATCGGGCACCACATCAGGCTCCTTGCTCGGTGGGGAGCCTGCTTCTCCCTCTGCCTGCCTCTCCCCCTGCTAGTGCTCTCTCAGACAAATAAATAAAATCTGACCGGTGCCCACACTAATTCTACTGTCCGTCGGGGGGTTGACATATTTGCAAATGCGGCAAATCCCACTGTCGATCCTCATAGGATGTGTGTGTGCGAGTGGGGGCAGGGGAGGGGCTGTATCAACTGGCAGGCTCGGTGGAGCCGGGTTCCATCCTCTGATACTGTACTGAATGGCTCTGCACCTGGTTCTCTGGTACCTGGGTTGCCTGCGCTGGGCATCGGGCACAGGCAGCTCTCTGGGGCTGGTCCCACAGGCAGCCCTGCCACACGAGCCCACACCCCGCGGTCGCTCAAACGCCCGTGTCGCTACGTGAGCAAACCAACACTAAGCCACAATCAGGGCACTCGAAGCCAAGAAGACGAAACTTGGGGACGACCAGTCACAGTCAATGGGGCTTCCCCCAGGACGGCAACTGCTTACACTATAATCCAACAAATAATTGTTTTGCTTTGCTTCGGCGTCTAGTCATAGACGTAGAGAGTTCTAATCATCTTCTGGGGGTACTGCTCTGTCACACCGACCTACGCTCAAATAAACTCTTGAAAACTCTAACGTGCCTCAGTTCACATTTAACAGCTCCCAGAATCGATACTCACGTATGCCAGCGACCCTCGGCCTGGACACTATGGTCATTTTGGCTGGGGTAATTCTCTGTGGTGGGGGCTGTCCAATGCATGGTGGGTGCCCCTACCTGCCGGGAGCATACCGCACCCCTTTCCCCACCCCACCCCCAGTTGTGACAACCAAAAGTGTCCTGAGATGTTGCAAATATCTCCTGAGTGCGGAATCTCCCCAGGTATGTGCAAATGGTCTGCACCTGCCCTCCAGAAACTCCCTTTCATCTGGGGAGGATTTGGGGTACGTGCCACCCACATGGAAGATACTGCCTTGAGAAAGGTCCACAAACACTGGGAGAGAAACGGACCGTCCCCCAGCTGTAGAAACCAGAAGTCTGCAGAGCCCTGCTTCCTCCGAGGATCTGGCAGGGGCTCCTCCTTCAATCTCTGCCTCTGTCTCCATGTGGCCTTCTCCCCTGCATATTTCTCTGAGTCTCTTCTCTACTGGCAAGGACACCAGTCCTATTGGTGTAGGTGTCCCACCTACTCCTCTTAACGAAGGACATCTGCAGCAACCCCATTTCCAAACAGAGCCGCATTCTGAGGACCCAGGAAGGACATGAATTGAGGGGAGTGGGGACACTCTTTAACTCTCTCTGAGGCCTTGAAGAGACAGTGGAGTCCATCCTCGTCTTCACAGAAGGGGATACTGAGGCCAGAGAAATTGGCTTACAGTGTCAGAGGGCGGAACTAGGAGCTGTGCCAGGATTCCTGCACCACACACGGCCTCCAAGGGGCCAAAGTCCTGTCCGTGAGAGTCTGCCGTGAGCCCACTGCCCAGGTCCCAGGGTCCCAGCCACATACCTGCACCTCCAGACCTGAGGGTGCCTCCTGGGGATAGCCTCTCCACGTCCCCTCCAGCTCTGCCCCCCCAGGTATCTCTTCCTTCTTCCTACTGCCAGTCAGACCTAGTCACCAAAGGAGACAAGCCTTGTTGGTTAATTTTTCCCCCTTTCAAAAAAATAAATTCATAAATGGCCTTTGGCAAGCTGTTTACTACCCGGCTTTAATGGCCTGTTTATTACCTCGAGCCTGTGTCTGTTAACACGCCCTTTGCATTTTCCCTCATTAACTGTCAATTTGGAGGCCAGTTTTGGCATAAACCATGCCTGGACCTAAATGGCTGTGGACAGTTGATTTTATGACCGCGCCTTGTCTTGGAAACGCGGGGCCTGTCATCAGAGGTGGGCTGAGCGGAGGGGTCCAGCTGCAGACAGCCGTGCTGGGGGGCTGCCGGCAGGGAGCTGAGGCAGGTGGGGGCTTGGGCACCTGATCCACGGGGCCACGCGGGCCCTTCTTTCAGCAGCTGAGGAACCAAACCCTGTTTAGAAGGGAGCTGAACTTCAGAGAGGGAATCTCGGATCTGGGAAAAAACGCGCTCAGAAGAATGCCCGAAAGAAAACACCTCTTTGGGAAACAATCCTGACAAACCCGTGCATTGGCTCTGAGACTGATCTTGTCAGGCACCCCGTCCCTTTGTCCCCATCCGTTCTGTGCCCTCCTGGCAAGGAGCAGAAGATTTGGAAAGGAATGAAAATGGCCTCTATCCCCCAAGAGTTCCTGTTCAAGGAGAAGGGAGATGGATGCATCCGAAGGTCGAGACAAGCCATGCAAGCTAGGGGAGCACAGGGAAGCTCGGCCTGGGGGAAGAGCGGAGGCCGGGCCATGAGCTCAGGGCTGGCCAGAATGGCTCTGCCATAGGGCTAGTGAGAGCCTGGAAGGATGGGATGTTCATGGCAGGCAGAAAATACGGAGATTCTAGAGTGTCTGATGGCGTAGAATCATTATCACACTGAAAATCCTCCACAAGAGGAAAATAAAGTCCAGATCGTGAGCCAAGGGTCACAGCCCTTCATCTGCTTTCCAGCAACTCCTGCTACGCACCCCCTGGGCTCCAGCCACACCCACCAGAGTGGGTTCAGCAGGACCCCCCGAATTCACGTCCACCTGGAACCTCAGAATATGATCTTTGTTAAAAAAGAGTGTCTTGGCAGATGTGATTAGTTCGGTTAAGTTCATATTAAAGTTCAAATCCATCACCTGGTGTCCTTATGAGAAAGGGAGAGGACAGACAGACACACAAGGAAGGAGGTCATGTGACCATGGACATCGAAATGGGAGCGACAGAGCAACAAGCCAGGGAATGCCAAGGATCCGGCAACCACCAGAAGCTGAGAAGAGAGAGAGATCTTTCCCTACAGACTCCGGGAGAGGGCCGTGCTGATGCCCGGGGTTCCGACCTCCAGCCTCCAGAACTGATTCTGCGTCGTTGGAAGCCCCCCTGTTTATGGTCCTTCATTAGGGCAGCCCTGAGAGACCAGTACACTCCCCTTCACCCCTGCATTCCAGGGGCTGGAAGGGGTCCGTGTGTTGCCGAAGCTCTGACCCAGCCCGTGGTTGATCCAGTCACATGATCTCCAAGCACCTGCGGGGTCCTCCATCAAAGGGGGCTCATCTGTGATCTGGACGATCCTGATAGAGCAGGGACTCTGTGCCAGGCACCGCTCCAAGCGCTTTACTAAGCTCTTTGGGTACTTTTTACTCTGAATCCCTGCAAAAAGGCTGTAAAGGGGCACCTGGGGGGCTCAGTGGGTTAAAGCCTCTGCCTTCGGCTCAGGTCATGATCCCAGGGTCCTGGGATCAAGCCCCACATCGGGCTCTTTGCTCAGTGGGGAGCCTGCTTCCTCCTCTCTCTCTGCCTGCCTCTCTGCCTCCTTGTGATCTCTGTCAAATAAATAAATAAATAAAATATTTAAAAAAAAAAAAAAAAAGGCTGTAAAGCAGGCAGGGGTTAGGCAGGGGGAGGCTGGCCCCATTTTACACATGAGAACATCTGAGTCTGGGAGCGTTGCCTAAAGTTCCAAAGCTGGTAGGCAGTAAGGCAGGAGCCGGGAATGTCGGCCCAGGAACACGTTCCCCACCCATTGCACCGAGTGACTGTCAAACACTGTGCCAAGCTGACGGCAGATCTACAGAAAATGCGTGATTCTTATTCCAACAAGCCTGTGACCTTGGGCAAGATACACAGCTTCTCTCTGGCTTCAGTTTTCACATCTGTAAAATGGGCTTAAGGACAGTGCTTGGGTTCTTGGGGGGTGGAATGAACTAGAATTCAACCAGAGAAAGTACACAGGGTATTTAGCCCCAGTCTTGGCCAAACTGCAGCAAGTTTCATGACTATCATTATTGACTTTATTGATGTTCATTGTGTCATGACCATAGCCTGATTCCAAGTGTCCCTTCTGTTTGAAGCTGCTAGAATAACTAGGGTGCATTCATTTGCATCCCCCTCTGGGGTTTGGAAATCAAAATATGCAGGGAGACTGGTGGTTAAATGCTGATGGAAAGAGGAAAGGGAAAAACTGGGGAGAAAGGGAGAAGCAAAGCGAGAGGAAGGGGGAAATCCCAGCAGATGGTTGTTGGGTCTCCCAAGGCAGAAGTCTGCTGAACATGGCAGAATTCGCACCATGCGCCAAGTCTTGTCACATTCTGGGGCAGGGCACGCGCGCATGCGTGTGTGTGTATGTTATTACACACTATTACAGGAGCAGAGCTGAAGCTTAGTGTTCCCACCTCACCCAGGGCGTTAGCGCTGGTGTCTGGCCATCTTGCAGGCTGGGACTGCTGGCTGTGTGCAAAAGCTTCGGGCAAGGGGCTCATATACAGCTCTTACCCTGTGTCCTTGAGGACTTGGAGCCTGCAGTAGGACCAAGCCATATCCCCACATCACCCAGAAGGGACCGCACCCACCATCGATAAAATTGCCCTTTGTTTTCAAAGTCCTTTGCCTTTGGGTTAATCCCATTAATTTAATTATTCAAGAAGACAACCATAAAAGGAGAATTTTTATTTTATTTATCAAATAGTTTGCTTATCTCATGTAATCCACTCAGCAACCCTGTCCTCACCTGATTCTCTTCCTCAGTCCTGTTACCTGTGGCCTCTGGGGAATTTGAGCTCCCTGTCTACCCCCACCCCTCCCAAAGCATTCCTCCAAGCTGCAGTGACACATTTTCCCGAGTAAGAGCACTCTTGGGTAAAATACATATTTTTAGCTTTCTCCTAGCACAAAACTCTGAGACCACCAAAAATCAAAAGAAACAGCCCTGTTTATACCTCGGTGGCATGGGAGGATCCTTCTTTAATATCGCGATTGTTTATAGAAGGTTTTTTTTTTTTCTCATTGGATTATAGGAATTGTTTATGTATGGTGGATACTAATCCTTTTTCTGTTAAAGTGTTACATTGTCTTTTTCCCTTTTGTAGTTTGTTTGCTGCAGGGGAGTTTGAACAAGAGTTCCGGATTCACTGAAGTCCTATTTACCCATCTTTTCTATGACTGTCCTTTTTGAGTCTTACCTAGAAAGTTCTTACTTGCTTGGAGGCCGTAAGACTATCCTCCAGTGCTTTTTTCTAAATGTTTTAAAACTGTGCTTTCCCTATTTACATATTTAATTTATCTGGGTCTAGTTTTTATTAGTGAAGGCTCAGAAGAAGACCCATTTTTGTTTTTTTCCCTCCTGGATACAAGTGGTCCTAGCATCCTCGATTAGACCCAGTGTTCATCTCTCTGGTGGCCAGATGCTGCTGCAGCCCTAGATCAGGTTCCCAAACGTGCTTGGGTTGGTTTGTGAGCTTTTTCTTCTGCTTCACTGGTCAGTTTCTCTGAGCCAGTAACACTGCCATAATCCACATAGTTTTACACTAAATCTCAACATCTTTTAGGCAACTCGCCCCCCTTCATGCCTCTCCAGGAATGTCTTGGCTATTCTTGGGTCTTTGTTCTTCGATATAAATTTTAGAATCGGCTTGTTCGGTTCCTTGAAAAATCCATTTGGGATTTTGATTGGCAGTGTGTAAAGCCCATGACTCGAAGTGGGATACTTGAGACGGCCAACATACTGTCTTCCTAGCCATGAATTGAAAAATATTTTTCCATTTATTTATGACCTTTTAAATGATTTTCTCTAACATTGTATACTTTTCTCTATAAAGGTTTTCCACATTTAAAAATTATGATCCTCAGACAATTTGTACCTTCTTGTCATTGCTATTATAAATGGAATCATTTTTTAAATTACATTTTCTTTTTTTGTTGTTGTTGCTTGTCGTTGGTATATAGAAATGCCATTAATTTTTTTTTCATTATTGATTTTTTTATCTAGGTACTTAGCTGAACTCTCATTAGTCTTAATTTGTAGATTCTTTTGTATTTCCTATGTAAATGAAGCTATCATCTGTGAATAATGACAGGGTTTTTTGTTTTGTTTTTCCAGTCGCAACATCTTTTACATCTTTTTCTTGTCCTGTTGCACTGGCTAGGGACTTGGATGCAATAGTGGTGATAGAATTCATTCTTATCTTATTCCTAATTTCTAAGGAAAAGATTCTAATTTACCACCATTAAGACTGATGGTTTTGGTAGGTAAACCTCATCCAAGAAGATCTTTCCCATTTCTAGGCTGGTAAATATTTCTTGTTTAACTGATTGATTACAAATGGATATAAGTTTTCTAAATTCGTATTTCTACCCATATGGGATGGTTTGTCTCCTTCAGTCTGCTAAGCTAGTATTTATTGACTTTTTTCCAATATTAAATCACCTTTGCATCGTTGGGATTAAATCCAATGTAGCTCTCATGCATTATCTTTTTTATGCAACACCAGATTCTGTTTGGTAATATTGAAGATGAGACTTTTACATTCATGTTATTAAGTGAGATTGATCTGAATGTACTAGTTCTTTCTCACACTGTCCCTGACAGTAGGTTTTGATATCGACATTATATTACCATCATGGAATGAACTAGGCACTTTTTATTAATCTCTGGATGGTTTTCTGTACAACTGGAATGAGCTTGAAAGTTTAGTTGAACTCCCCCGTTTAAAAAAAAAAAATCTGGGGGCGCCTGGGTGGCTCAGTGGGTTAAAGCCTCTGCCTTCGGCTCAGGTCATGATCCCAGGGTCCTGGGATCGAGCCCCGCATCGGGCTCTCTGCTCCGTGGGGAGCCTGCTTCCTCCTCTCTCTCTCTGCCTGCCTCTCAGCCTACTTGTGATCTCTGTCTGTCAAATAAATAAATAAAATCAAAAAAACAAAACAAAACCAAAAAAAAACACCTTCTGCTCCGCGTTCAGCTGTAGCACTTCCCTCACGGGACAACTTTCCTTTCAAAAAAAAAAAAAAAAAAAATCTGGTACCTGTCATTATGTTTTCCTGTAGGAAGATAATTAACCTCTAATTCATTTTATAAATGGTATTAAGATATTTGGGGCTTTTTAAATTTTCTTTGAATAAATTTTGGAGTTATATTTTTCTAAGAATTCAGATTTTGGCATAAAGATTTTTATAATATTCTACTAAACCTTGGTTGTGGCTGTAATTTTGATCCATTTACATTCCTGGCATTGTTATATGTGTATGCTTTCATTTTTTTTTAAGCAGTCTACCAGAAGGAGTCTATTTTATTAATCTGTATTAATCTCTTCAAAGAGCCAACATTTAGCCTTGTTGATCTGCTCTGTTGAATCTTTTTTATTCCCATTTCATTAATTTCTGTTCTTATCTGTATTGTCTCTGCTTTCTTTGAGGGTATTCTATTTTTACTATTTTTCTCTCTCTCTTTTTAAAAATATTTTATTTATTTATTTGTCAGAGAGAGAGAGAGAGAGAGAGCACAAGCAGGCAGAGCGGCACGCAGAGGCAGAGAGAGAAGCAAGCTCCCCGCTGAGCAAGGAGCCCGATGCGGGACTCGATCCCAGGACTCTCAGATCATTACCCAAGCTGAAGGCAGTGGCTTAACGGACTGAGTCACCCAGGTGTCCCTCTATTTTTCTCTTAAATCCTACAGTTTCAACTTCTCTTTGTACTATTATAATATTTAAGGTTACAGATCTCCACTGAAAGTATCACTTTTGCTGCACAATGACAAATAATCATTTTGGTATCATACAGTTCTCATTATTTTAAAATTCACTCCCAAAATTCACATTATTATTCTTTCATTCATGAGGGTTTGTTTTTTTTTTTTTTTTTTTGGTTTGTTGTTTTTTATTTTATTTTATTGAGAGAGACAGCACCTGGAAAGGAGTGAAGGGGCTACAGAGAGAGTCTTAAAAAGCTTCCATAGCCAGCACAGAGCCAGACGAGGGACTCATGAAAACCAGTGCTAGGACATTTCAAAACACAGATGAAAGTTTCTACATATGCTTGAGAAGAACAACCATGATTTAATCATCAGTTATGTGTCCGCTAAGTCACAACTGGGCAATCGTCATTCAAATCTTCTATCCTTCCTCATCTTTTTTGGTCTGTTTGAGTTTTCAGTACCTCCTAAAGGTGCTGAAATATTCAACTGTTATGGTAGATTGGTAGATTTTTTCCATTTCTGCCTGTACTTATTTTCAATATTTTGTTTCATATTTTTGAAGCTTTATACAATGGATACAAGTTTACAATGTCACATCTTGCAGGGGAATTGAACTTCTTTATCATTATATATTGATATATATATATATATATATATATATATATATATAATCTTTTTCTTAAAAATAACTCACTTTCTGGGCACTTGGGTAGCTCCGTCGTTTAAGTGTCTGACTTTTGATTTAGGCTCAGGTCATGATCGCCGGGTCCTGGGATGAAGCCCCATTTCAGGATCCATGCTCAGCGCAGAGTCTGCTTGGGACTCTCTCTCTCTCTCTTCCTCTCCCTCTGCCCCACCCCTCACTCATGCACGCTCTCTCTCTCCCTCCCTCTTTCTCTAAAATAAATAAATAAAAATCCTTAAAAAAATCATTGAGGGGCAGCTGGGTGGCTTAGTCATTAAGCATCTGCTTTTGGCTCAGGTCCTGATCCCAGGGTCCTGCAATGGAGCCCCACATCGGGCTCACTGCTCAGCGGGAAGCCTGCTTCTCCCTCTCCCACTCCCCTTGCTTGTGTTCGCTCTCTCACTGTGTCTCTCTCTGTCAAATAAATAAATAAAAATTTTTTAAAAATCACTTAGTTTCTCATTGGTAGTGCTGATATATTTTACCTTAGGACAACCCTGCCTTATAGTTATTACTGGCTTACTATTTACCATCCCTTGCTTTGGCTACAGCTCCCTGGTATTTATTTATGTATTTACTTAATTTCTTGCTTATGTTATTTATCATGGCCTTAAGCGTGCCCTTATTTCCAATGAGCCATCAGTATATTAAAATACATTTGCTGTCATTTTGCCCTGCTCTAATTGAGATAAGGGAGTCCTTCAGATGAATGGTCATAATGCCAAATTGGCCCACTTTGCAGTCCTCACGATGTTTTCTGAAAGTACGAGTTATGGGCCCAAAAAGATAAGTCAAAAACCATGGCACCAAGGAGTACGGACCAAGTGAGCCCAGCATATGAGCCCACGTGCACATGGGAGTACTTGCCGAATGACTGGGTAAGCTATGTGTTGAAGGAAGTATGTACATTCCTTCCTTCATCTGTGTTTCTGAAATCATCGTTTTTTTTATCCTTTTAAAAAAATTTTTGAAGATTTATTTATTTGAGAGACAGAGAGAAAGAGGGAGAGAAAGTGCATGAGCAAGGAGGAGGGGCAAAGGGAGAGGAAAAGCAGACTCCACGCTGAGCAGAGATCCCATGGGGCTCAATCCCAGGACCCCAGGATCATGCGCTGAGCTGAAGGCAGATGCTTAATCAACCAATTCACCCAGGTACCCCTGAAATCATTGGTTTTTAAAATCACATCTTATTTCGGTCAATGAATATTCACTATGTATAAAATGACGAGGGCCTGAGAACCATAAAGATTTTAGAGATGGTCACATCCATTGCATGTAAATATGCTTATCTCTATGTGTTGAGTGTGGGGCTGATATGTATGGGCTCTTATCGATTTTCTCTGTTCTTGAGCTTCTGCTGTGGGCCTGTATTAGTTTCATGATTATAGGGAACCAGATGTTTTAGGAAGGGGTTTTCATACCTCAAAGAGTTGGAAACCACTACTTTGAATGGTGATTGAGAGCATCAGAGCAAGAAAAGTAGATTCAAAACTGGATGGATGGGGCCAGGCCTGTGATGGGAAGGAGGAAGTGGGCCAGTGGGGTTTCGAGTAACAGGACACAAAGGCCAGATACAATGGGAATGAATGCTGTCAGCTCCAGCACATTGCTGCCCTGGAAAAATAAAGGCCTGATGTTGGCCAGACTTTTTGGTTAAGTGAAAATAGATATCTAGATATCTAAGTCTGTTATTTGAAACCTTTACAGAGTTTTAAATGCTGGCAAGTCATTTTTTAAAAAAATGTTTAAACATAGTGCAGCTCAAATCAACCATCTCTGTAGATTAGATGTGGCTCCTGGGTGGCCCCTTTCTATCCTGTTTGAGGACCTGAGCTCCTTATCTCTTTCACCCCTACATGCAAACTCCACAGTCACTAAGATCAAGTCTAGCCTTGAAATAGTTCTGACATAGGAGGACCGTACCAAATAACTTCCTCCTTTAGTTCAGATTATGGGCATCCTCCCTATTCACCCTAGTTTCAATCACATTGAAAGAGTCACCAGGTTTGTATATCCATCCATCCATCCATCCATCCATCTGTCCACCCATCCATCTATCTATCCATCCATCCATCTGTCCATCCATCCATCTATCCATCCATCCATCTATCCATCTATCCATCATCTGTCCGTCCATCCATCTATCCAGCCATGCATTCACTCAGACAACAGCGATATTTTGGACATTTTGTAGATGTCAAGCACTGCCAAATGGTGGAGCGAGAATAGGGAACAGGACTAAGGCCCACCCTTAAGGAGCATGTTCCCTTCTAGGCGAGGAAATAGACAATTACGAGCAAATGATCTGATTTCGGGCAGGGGAGGTGCTATCTAAAGCCAGGATAATGAGTTGGGTTGTGTGGAAAGACGAGGTGAGGGGACGACAGTGCTAGAAAGGCCTTTGCAGGTGGTGTCTGAACAAGACCTGCTTGCTGAGAAAGGGCAGCTGTGCAAATATGTAGAGTGAACTTAGTTTCTAGGTAACAGACAGATAATAGCAAGTGCAAAGGCCCAGAGACAAGAATGGGATGATCTAGATTTGTTGGGGGAAATCTGCTAATCCTCTTCCTGAGTCCCCACACAATGAGGCTCTCCTCTCTGACTCCACTGTGAGGCACTTTGGCCATTTTATCTGCTGAGGCTGTGGGCTAAGGCCATTCTCCATGGGTCCTTCCCACGGGGCTGGTTTCCAGAGAAAAGACAGAGCTGTGGTTCTGGTTCTTCCACTCCCAGCTGAGACCCAGGGCAAGTTCCTGGTCTTGACCCTCCTCTCAGATCTTCAGTAGCTATCTTCCCCTAAGAGGCGCCCACCTGCGCCAAAGGGCCTCCTTCCAGATCCTACGGAGCAGAACCATTAGTTCCGTTCTGATGTCATTTGATCAAAGTCCCAACTCCATCACCACCTTTGTGCAGCCCTTCACAGTGTGCCCCCCCTCAGGATCCAACCACTCCCCACCTTCCCAACCCCGCCCTCTCAGCCCAGTCCCCAAACTTCCCAGGCCCTTCCCTGAGATTCGACTTTCACACATGTGGTTTGTTCTCTTAGAACAAACACCATCTCCCCTTTACTTCTTAGCACCCTTTCTGGTCACTTGGTCCATGTGATGGCCCTGAGGCTGTGTATTTCCCATCTGCCTCCCCATGAGCTTCATTCCATTTCCCTGCCTCTTTCTTCCCCAAGTCTCATCTGTCTCCCATGGGCCTTTTCCTGCCCCTCACAACTGCAAGTCCTTGCCTAGCTTACCCTCAAGTTCCTTTATCCACGTCCTGCCATCTTGTCTAACTGCTACCTCCTCCTACAGTTCTAGACCTTTTGGTGCAGCAAATGCTTGTAGGGTGAACAGTTAGTTGTTGAATAAAATCCTTGGGCTGATTAGGGCCCTCGGAATGGTCTGCCTTTGAGCTAGGAGTCATCGCAGTTGACAGGTGATCTCTTCTTCCCAGCATCTTCTACATGCATTTATCATGAGTATGGCGTTGCTGGCATTGGTCCTCATTTACACTCGCCCAGTGGTTTGTTCGGGATAAACAGAATGCTTGCACAGACGGCTCACTACCTGCCAAGTGCCCCACCTGGAATGCAGCTACCCCTCGCTGTTGTACAGGTAAAAATGAATGAATGAACAGCATAAATGAATACGTGAACACTCCATAACACACTTTACACAGGTCATTAACTTTAATCTTTTTTTAAGATCTTATTTATTTATTTGACAGAGAGAGAGAAAGAGAGAGAGAGTGCGCAAGCAGGGGGAGCGCCAGGCAGAGGGAGA
Source organism: Enhydra lutris kenyoni (assembly GCF_002288905.1). Lineage (NCBI taxonomy): Eukaryota > Metazoa > Chordata > Mammalia > Carnivora > Mustelidae > Enhydra > Enhydra lutris. The sequence goes on along the minus strand of NW_019154104.1, from coordinate 24,580,091 downwards.
AACAGGCTCCCCGCTAAGCAGAGAGCCTGATGCGGGACTCAGTCTTAGGCTCCTGGGATCATGACCTGAGCAGAGGCAGACAGTTAATGGACTGAGCCACCCAGGTGCCCCCATTAACTTTAATCTTTAAAAAACAACCTAAGACATAGGTTCCCTGGTCAAATCCCATCCTACTGTCTATGAAACATTAAGGCTGAAGGTGATTAAATGCTTGGCCTGAAGGTCACAAAGGTAGTAAGTGGTACTGCTGAGATTTGAACCCATCACTGTCTTATTTCATGGTCTAATCCCAGTGCTGTTCCACTGTGGTTGGTGTGAGCCAAAGGTGGCTACCGAGGACCCATCCGGCTGTAGCAAGTCGGAATCTAGATGTGCCCTAAAGACAAAAGACATTCCAGATTTCTAAGATGTAGTGTGAGAAAAGGAATGAAAACTACCTCATTAATGCTTTTTACATTAAATATATGTTGACATGAAGGTATTTTGGATATATTGGGTTAAATAAAATATATTATCATAATCAATCTCACCTGTTTCTTTTTACTTTTCAATGCAGCTACTAGACAAATGGAAATTGCACTGTGGCTCACGTTCTGTTTTTGTTGGACGGCATCGGTTTAAGCGCTCAGCAGCTCTGTTCTAGCGATTCAAAGGCAAATGCCTTCCTCTTTCACATCACCAATAATGTACACGGGACTACTGGCCTAAGGCTCGGTTCTTTGTCCTCCTGGTTCTTCTCTCTTCCACCCACTGGGATGTTCAGCCTCAACATTCCCCCAACCCCAGGGCTGTTCCCTTGCTTTTTAGCTGAATGTTGTGGACAATATTTACGCTGGAGATGCCTCCTCCATGGGGGGTTTGTTCTAAAGTCAGAACGTGAGGCCAACACTGTTCTAGGCAAAATTAACCATAAAAAGCCCTCAGAGTGGGCATGCAGTACCGTGTCCCTGGGCCAGTCCACGGGGATATGAGGCACAGACTCGGTAATACACAGTACACAGTAATAACAGTACACAGCAAAACCTTAGTTTACACAATTTTCCCACATATTGTTATTTTGATGAACCATTTGTAAGTTGTAGATATTATGACCTTTTTACTCTTGACTGTCTCAGTATATATTTCTTTTTTTTTTAAGACCTATTACCTTTATTTATTTATTTATTTATTTACTTAGAGGAGGGGAGAGAGAGAGGACAGGGGGGAGGGGCAAAGGAAGAAGGAGAGAGAATCTTAAGCAGGCTCCACACTCAGCAGCTGAGCCCAAGACGGGGCTCGATCCCAGGACCCTGAGATCATGACCTGAATTGAAATCAAGAGTTAGATGCTTAACCAACTGAGACACGCAGGTGCCCCTCAGTATGTATTTCTCTCTCTTTTTTCATTGATTCACATTATTGTATTATTCATTTTCTGTGGTAGTCTAGAACCAGACCTGCAATATCTCCAAGGTATGGCTGTAAAGAAATTCTAAAAATATGGAAAGCTTCATGAATTTGCATATCATTTGGGCCCAGGGCCCAGGCTCATCTTCTCTGTATCATTCTGAGGTTAGTGTATGTGCTCCTGAAGCGAGCATCCAGTATACATTTCTTAAGAACAAGTCCGTTCTCTTAGAGTTACAATCATGAAATTCAGGAAAGTTAACATGTTGACAATACTAATCTCTTATAGGCATTCCATATTCAGATTTCTGCAATAACGTTCTACAGAGTAACTTTCCCCTGACCCATAAAGCAAAGCAGTATTTCATGCAGCATTTACTTGTCCTGTGTCCAGGGTCTCCTCAGTCTGGAACAATTCCTCAACCTTTCTTCATCTCTCATGATATCGGCATTTTTGAAGATTGTGGGAGAGTTGTTTTCTAGAGTCCTCCCCTACCTGGATATGTCTGACTGATTCCTCATTATTAGATTCAAGTTGAAAATACTTTACAAATATGCAGTGTAAATGAAGCTGTATCCTGCCCCAGGGGGATGGTAGTGTCTGGTGGTCCCATCCTGCGATCACTGATTGAGGTGGTGTCTCCTAGGTCTTCTCCCTTTTATTTTATTTATGTTTTATTTTTTCAAAGATTTTATTTGAGAGAGAGAGAGAGAGAGAGCACAAGCAGGGGGAGCGGCAGGCAGAGGGCAAGGGAGAAGCAGGCTCCCCGCTGAGCAGGGAGCCTGACACGGGGCTGGATCCCAGGACCCTAAGATCATGACCTGAGCTGAAGGCAGACAGCTCAACCGACTGAGCCATCCTGATGCCCCAATCTTCTCCTTTTTAATTATTAAGAAATCTCTGGTCTCCTTTCATAATTGATAAGTAATCCGTAGCATGAGGGTTTGAGTGTGTATAAGCAACACGTTTCCTAACAATTTCACCTAAAGGTTTTAGCATCCATCAGCGATTTTTGCCCTAAACCAATTTTTATTAGGAGAGCTGCAAATTCTCTTTAAAGATGGAAAAGAGAGATGGAGTGGGGGGAACACAGGTGAAGGGTTGACTTAGCTTAAGATAAAGGCCTGGAAGATGTTACTCCATTGTATACAGAATTTTCAATCTGCAAAGCTTGGTTTGGGAGGAAGGGACCAGATTAACCAAGATGTGGTCCCTGCCACCAGAGTGTCTCATGATCAGATGGGGGGAGACAAAACAGATGGAGCACAGAGGACACACATGCATGCGGACACACATGCACAAGCACGCATGCACACACCACGTGCTGTGAAAGGAGTGGCAGGAAAATGCCAAGTGAGAGCTTCAAGGGGAGCTCAGCAGCCTGGAGGGGCCTGCTGGAGCCTGAGGTTTGCCCAGCCCCCAGGCACCATGTAAGGGACAAGACCTCCATCCCCAGTGTCATGGGCTGATGGGTCCCTCCCAAATTCATTTGTTGAAATCCTAACCCTCAATACCTCAGAACATGACCTATTTTGAGATAAGGTCTTTACAGAAAAAAATCAAAGCAAAATGAGGTCATTAGGGTAGGACTTAACCCAGTATGACCTTTGTACTCGTAAAAGAGAGAAATTTGGACCCAGACCTACACACAGAAGGAAGATGATGTGAAGACATAGGGAGAACATCATTGACAATCCAAGGAACACCGGGGCTTCTAGAAGCCTGGAGAGAGGCCTGGAACAGAGTCTCCCTCATGGCCCTCAGAAGGGACCAACCCTGCCAACACCTTGACCTTGGATTTCCAGCCTCCAGACTCTGGGACAATACATTTCTGTTGGTGAAGTCTTCCAGGGTTTGGCACTTTGTTACAGCAATGCTAGGAAGCTAATACACCCACCCTCAGTGTCATGACCCATGTTCATGGGCTGCAAAATGTAGAGGCAGGAGCCCAGGCTGGGAGGCAGAGCCTTGGGGTCATGGCCTGGTTTTACCACTTCACAGCTGCTTAAGCTCAGGATTATCTGTTTCTCCCCAGTCTCATTTCCTCATTTGTCAATAGAGGGGAGTGACACTGGGGCAACTTGGAACAGTTGGGGGGCGGGGCTTGCATTCCACCAGGGTCATCATGGCCACCAGTATTACCTCACTCAGGCTTGCTGACTGTGGGACTCCTTCACGGGAATCCCCTCACCTGAGTTCCACTTGGGTATGGCTGTATTTTGACTCCCTTTCACACTAAAGGCCAGATCACAGTGGGCAGAACTAGAGAACACAAGCCAGGTGCCCAAGACTTCCTGGGGCTGCCTCAGTGAAGGATGAAGTCTGCTTATCAGTCTGAGATTGAATGTGACCCATGGTGCACCAGGCATGACAGGCCTCACCTGGGTCCCTGTCATGACCTAGACAGTGTCTCCAGAACCCAGGATATCACGGGACCCTTCCTGGTCTCCTCAGCCTGCTGTGGAAGTGATGACTCAATTTCTTAGCTCTGTAGTTGCTTCTCTCCCAGGCTTTGGTTGCCTTCCACTGGCCACCATTATAAGCAGCAGCAGAGGGTTAAGGAGGAAGGTGCAGAGGGTCTCGCCCAGGAGCCACCCTGCCTGAGTTTGAATCAGATTTGGCCCTGAACTAGCTGTTTGACCTTGGGCAGTTTCCTTCTGCACTTCATTTCTCAGTGTGTTTTCTCTCTTGTACCTGTCATTAAGAGCCAGGATTTTGGTGTTAAGAGAAAAAGGCGGAGATCTGAGTTTAAAAAGGTTAAATAGAGCCTGAGTTAGGATTAGAAGAATCAGTACAAACTCATGATATATTTTATCTTTTAAAAAATTATCTGTAGGGGTGCCTGGGTGGCTCAGTCATTAAGTGTCTGCCTTTGGCTTAGGTCATGATCCCAGAGTCCTGGGATCGAGCCCCGCATTGGGCTCCCTGCTCGGCAGGAAGCCTGCTTCTCCTTCTCCCACCCCCCTCTCCCCACTTCTGTTCCCTCTCTTGGTGTCTCTCTCTCTCTCAAATAAATAAATAAAATCTTAAGAAAATTATCTGTATTTTTTAACTCTGTTAACTGTTGATCCACAGGAAACACCCAGAAGCAGTATCTCAACAGTGTAAATGAGCACCCCCATAATCCAGACTATGGTCTCTAAATACCATTTCTCTCTTAAAGAAGCCAGGAATGGTTGATTCCAGGTCTCGGATAGGAAATGAATTAGATAATTCTGGAACATCCTGTTATATAAGAAAGTGGGGCAGCCATGAAACACTACTGAGCCATGTCAGCTTAGGACTTAGCCAGTTAAGCATCCAACTTTTGATTTCAGCTCAGGTCATGATCTCAGGGTTGAGAGATCGAGCCCCGTGTCAGGCTACACACTCAGCAGGGAGTCACCTTGAGATTCTCTCTCTCCCTCTGCTGTCCCCCACCCTGTGTGCACACCCTCTCTCTCTCTCAAATAAATAAATAAATCCTCAAAGAAAATTGTCTTTAAAGATGCCTCAAGAGTATTATAAAAAATGACCTTGAATAAGCTCCTTAAACTCTCGTGCTTCAGTTTTACCTATACATAGGGGTAATACTACCACCTACCTCTGAGGGCTATTATGGGGATAAATGAGACCAGAAACGCACAGCTGCTGGCCAACGCCTCACTCATTGTAGGCATTCAACAAATGGCATCATGGTCCATATCAGATCACTGGGCACAGAGCTGGAGTGCCGGGCCTCATAGCAATAGGCATATGAGGAAGACCAGCTCCTCCCCAGAGGATCTCCTGGGAGCAGGCTAGAAGAATATCAATCTAGCAAGCCAAAAATACCATGCAACACCTATCATCACGCTGGGAGCCAAGGGACCAGGGGATGGGGGCACGGCTACCCCTTCAAGCCGAGTGGAGTCACCCCAGGACAGCAGCTCTATGACAGCAACCATAGCCTATTGCTTCCGAATGAAGGGACCATCCAACATCAGATGCATCATTATTTTATAAATGCTCTGCCCACTGATGCCATCAGGTGTAAGTTGAACCCTAACATCAGACATGTTAAAGTGTGGCTAACAAGTGTATCTCAGAATTGGCAAAATACAGAAAATGCCAAGCACGTCATCTGAGCTAACTCTGCAGCAATCCTGGGTGAGATGCATGGTCCAGAAGGTCCATTCAGACTCATCCTAGGGTTCATCTGGCTCCCGGGGGTGGCCCCAAACTCTGATTTCACTCCAGACCTACACCAGATCCCTGAGTTGAACCTCTAACCCTAACCCTACAAGTAACCCTATCCTTAACTCCAACACCAACACCATTAGCAGCCATAACTCTGCATCAGTTCTTTTAGGTATGTTCGTGGGTAGCTTCCCATTTTAAAGATGGGCAGAGCGAGTCTGGATCTGACCTTAGGGGATTTACCTACAACGCTATGGTTTCAAGTGACAGAGGTGATCGGAGCCCAAAGTGGTTCAACTTTGAAGTCTGTGTAGTTTCCTGCACTCCAGGGAGCCCTGGGCCCAGATCTGGAGAAAGAAATGCAAAGAGCTTTCCAGGCTCTGGGATCGCCCCAGATGGAGATCAGACCAGACCTCAGGGAGGAAACAGCTGCTGGGTATGGGAAGGTGCTTCTGTCGCCAACAGAGCAGCCTATACCAGGAAGAGCACTCAGGAAAGCCAAGTTACTCAATAGGGGGTGAGGGGACCCCCCGCAGGATCCTCCTCAGGGAGGTGCAGGGAAGACCAGGGAGTGGGACCCTCGTTCCTAGGCATGAGTGGCCTTGCCCTGGTTGCCAGCACATTCTTCCACTTCTGGGAGCCACCTGGCAGGGCCTGATTTGAGCCCTGTGCAGCTGGCCCGGTGTCCATCCATCTGCGTCCCGTGCCCTCCAGGCGCAGGTGGGTACCCCACAGCTGTCCCAGCCCACTTCTGGAGAGGAAGAGAACTGAACGGATCTGGCCACATCCCACACGTCCAGTCAGACCCAGTTCTTCTAAACACTCTGCATTGTCCCACCTGCTGCAAGGGGGAAGGGTAGGGCAGGGATTCTCCAATCAGCAGTCCCCTGGAGCGGTCTGTGAAGTGCTACCACACCCCTTTCTCAACTAGTCTTGCACAATGCAAAGCAGGACACCAGGTGACGGGTTCAAATCCTGATTTCACGTGCCCACCATATCTCTTTAATAACCCAACCTTAGCACCTGCTAAGCACCGCATCAAAGTCACGTGCGCATCTGTTCAGACATACCCACTGAGCACCTTCATTCTGATGTGATGCGCGCTTTTGCCTAATGTAGCTATAGAGTAATTTCCATTCTCTGTCACTCTCTCGTGTGCACAGGAAGGACAGTGAGAACCAGGTGAATTGACTTCCTCTGACAAGAGTCCAACTTCTGTGAATCAGGTCCCTGGGTCTCCACATAACATCACCCTCTGAGCCACCATCCCTGTGAAAGCTATTCCTAATTGGCTCCTTTATTCCTCATAATAACCTATGTAGATGGGATGACCACTAGCCCATATTATGGATGCAAAAACTGAGGCTCAGGGAGGTTCAAAAACTCCAGAGCCAGCTAACATAGAAAGCCCCAGTTGAAAGCTTCCATTCTTGGCTTTTGCTCTTTGCCTCGCCGGGAGCTGCAGAGTACAGGCTTTAGGGAGATGTGGGTTTGTCTAATACTTCTGCTGCTTTCTTTTTTTTTTTTCTTTTAAGATTTTGTTTATTTATTTGACACAGAGAGATCACAAGTAGGCAGAGAGGCAGGCAGAGAGAGAGAGAGGAGGAAGCAGGGTCCCCGCTGAGCAGAGAGCCTGACTCGGGACTCGATCCCAGGACCCTGAGATCATGACCCGAGCCAAAGGCAGAGACTTTAACCCACTGAGCCACCCAGGCGCCCATTTCTGCTGCTTTCTTATGATCTGTACGATCACTTAATCTTCCAGGATCCCACTTCCTCATGTGCAAATGAGGATAATATTGCAAGTTAAAAAGCCTTTAAAGTATATTAGAGATAAGGAAGTACTATCAAGATCTTCTTTATCTTTCCCCTTGAAGAAGATCTAGGTGAATTTTCTGGGTCACATTGAGTATCCATACACTGCCTTGAGTCTGAAAGGTGTTTAGGATCTTGGGAAAAATGCAGAATACCTCCCCAGGCTACCATTTAGTGACCAGCCTCTGTGGGGGTACAGGTGTTTTGCTGCCCCTCTCGCCTGGGCCAGAATGCTACCATTGGCTGAGCCCCTTCTGTGCACCTGTACTCGTCTGTGCAACAACACCCTGAGAGCAGTCCTAACGATTCATCTCCCTCGGATGAGTCCTGAGGCTCCGACACGTTGACAACTTGCTCTGGCCCCCTTGTGACGGGGCTAGGAGTTGGTGAAAGTGGGATTTGAGCTCAGGTCTGAGTACGGTGCTTGGTCCAAAGTATCATGACATCACAGTCAACATTCTCCGACTGTCAGATGACGATCAGGCGGGTTCATTACAAAAAGCCTGAGCAGGATCTGTGGATACTGACCCATCAAAATCAAACTTGGCATCTCCACCTGAGTTACGAGTCTCTGGGACTCCGTGTAACTCAGACATTTGTGTTCTGTTGTAACACACTGACCTGTGACAAGAATTTCCTGCCCTGTTCATTACGCCCCCACAGCTAAGATCACCTGCTTTATTTCTCCTTGGCCATGGCAATCTCTTTGAGTCTAAGGGACTTACCATGAGGTCAGGGACTTTTTCGTGTTCGTCTTTCTTCCCCAGCACGTAGCCCAGTGGCCTGCACACAGAAAGCAATCAATAAACAGCTGTTGAAGGAGTGCACTGTGAACATGAACATGAACATGAACTCAAAAGATCAAAATATTAATTTCATGCTCTAAAAAAGCAATTCCTTTGTTATTATTTTAATTCCTTACAAACGATTTTCAGCTCCGTCTTGCAAACATCCACTGACTGCCTACAATGGGCCAGGCACTGTTAGGTGCTGAGGAACAGAGATGATTATAATTTTCATGATGCTCCCTTGCCTCCCTTGTTTCTCGGGCATTAAGGGGTGCCTATGGCAAAGACTGGGGTCCCTGTCGCAGAGTGAGGAGAAGTGACTTACACACATGACGGGCAAGTCTGGGGACTAGAATCCAGTCTTAAGACTTTAAAACTATAAAGCGTCTCTTTAGGACTCCCCTCCTGTTCACGCCCCCAGCCATGGTCCAGGAACCCAGGGGAGCAAGTCATTAGTGAGGGGGACTCATTTCCAAGGACGCTGTTTGCCTGTGATGAGGTGTTAGTTGCGGAAATGAGGGGGGGGTGTTGCTTATCCCCCTATTTGTTTGACCTTGGTGCTATTTCCTTGGAACACTGCCTGTGCAGAGGAGGAAAGGAGTTTTAGATTTTGTAAATACTGGGTTTGGATTCATGTTTAGTTTTAATTTCACAAGTAAAACACGGACGCCGTGTCTTTGTACAAAAGCAAAACGTTACCAATAAGGCTCTAGTCCCCTTTAAGCATCTACTCCAATCCCAGGCCTTCCTACAAAGAGGTGACTGGTCCTGTTAATTCAGCGGTGGATCTTCCAGATCTTTCTCTTTTGTGTTAGATTTGTTTCTCACACACCATACAGCACTTACTATGTTCCGTGCATTGTTCTAACCGCTTCCCAAATATTCACTCATAGGAGCCCATAGTCGGTGTTGCTGGGTTTTGTATGCGTGCACACACACAGAGTCGTGATATTGGAGTTCTACAACTTGTCTTCATTATTCCACAAGACATTTTGGAGATCATTCCGTACTAGTACATATAATATTATGGCCTTATTCTCCTCCATGGCCACGTGGTTACTTAGTACTCCTGCGCACTAGTTTATTTAATGAGGACCCTAACCACGAACCTTTAGGTTGCCCCTGACGAATTTCATCATCCATGAACGGCCTTCTGCAGACCTGTGTGCAGTGAGCATGGAGGGGACCACTAGCATGGATTTACTCAGGGGGTCTTAAATCTTAATCTCCAGTAGGTTAGTGTATGAATCATGTATGTCACGCCCAAACAGGTTTGGGGCAGGGTGGTGGGGGGGAGGAGGAAGAAGAGGGGGGGGAGGAGGAGGAAGAGGGGTAGGGCCTGGGGTTACTTGTGAACTCTGACTTTAAAACGGCCCCTTCCACACTGGCCTCCTTGGGAGGCAGATACCTCCCCGGGAGGTGTGCGCACAGCTTTTCCGAGGAACCCACCCTCCCAGCCTCTCAGACTCCCCACAGTTGGACGCCACCCTGATTTTTCCAAAGCAGAGCTGGAGGAGCTGGTTGTTTGAAGAAGCACAGGGCTAGGCTGCACGAGGAGGGGTCTAGTGGAAGGAGCCCCAGGCTACCAGGAAGTCAAGCCAGGCATGACCTCCATGCTTCAGACCTGCCCTCTGAGACCAGGAGCAAAGTCCAAGCGGAGCAAAGTCCTTAGACAGCTCTGACCCTTGGTCTCTTCATTGGGCAAGCCGAGTTACTCGTCCCTGCCCTGTGGCTCCCAGTTTCTTTAAGCTAGAATCGGATGACGTGATAGAGAACTGCAATTCCTGAGTGATGCCCCATTTTCCTTGGGAATTCCCCCAGGATAGGATTTGAAGCTTTTGTTTTACAGCGAGCAAAATCCCAGGCCTCTGTCTACCGGGCTCCAGCTGGTTATGCTTCTCTGTCCCTTGATGAATAGCTTCCTTAAACTGTACACAGGATCTGAAGAACCTTAATGGTAACTATTCCTTCACGTGGGAAGGACTTTCCACTGTAACCATGGCTACCGCTGTTCAATGGGTGCACACGCTCGCCTGCCCTGAGCATGGGATCCTACCGTCCCCACTTTACAGAGTCCAAGACCGAGACTCAGAGAGGGGATGGGGTTTGCTCCAGCTCACACAGCGTGCAAACGTCAGAGCTGGAAGCCTGGACTTTCAGACACCACACCACCCACAGGGGGAAGCCGCCCTTGGAACCAGACAGAGTTGACCTTGGCCAGCATTCAACACGATTCTTTCACGAGATGAACCTAGAGCTTCACTGTGGGAGTTTCTCCTTGACTTGCTTTGTCGGTATGGAGGGGCAGGGAGTGGTAAGCATGGATTTCAGGGGCGCCTGGGTGGCTCAGTGGGTTAAGCCTCTGCCTTTAGCTCAGGTGATGGTCTCAGGGTCCTGGGATTGAGCCCCGCATTGAGCTCTCTGCTCGGCAGGGAGCCTGCTTCTCCCTCTCTCTCTCTGCCTGCCTCTTTGCCTACTTGTGATCTCTGTCTGTCAAATAATAAATAAAAATCTCTAAAAAAAAAAAAAAAGCATGGATTTCAAAGAGGCCTCCCAAAGGTGGGGGGGCCCCCACCAGCAGTTCCTGTCACTGTGGGGGTCTCTAAGAGGCAGTGTTTTCAACCACCAAGTGCAAAAGGAAAGCATCAGGGAGGGCCAGCTTTGTCCAGGCAGCTCCACCCTCACATCTCCATGTGGCCTTGAACTAGATTCTGACACCTCCTGGCCCCCTAGGCTGTACTACTGGGAAGTGGGGATGTGTCCTCCCCGAACCCAGCCAGACTCAGATTCAGGTTGAACAGCAGCAGCTGTCTGAGCTGGGAGGAGATCTGCAGCTGGTTTCCCAACTGCTCGCCTATTTCAGAGATGGGAAGAAGAAGGCTCCAGTGGAGATAATAACCCAGGCCGGTTGGGGGAGTCTTCATGCTTTCTTCACTCAAGACCCTCCCAGAGGACAACGGGACACTCCACGCAGACATGTCAGTCCTCTGGTTCAAAGGTGACAATCGGCCTCCATGTGCACACAGGTGTGGCTGGAAGAGACACAAGGTTTCCTTGCACGCCCTGGCACTCCCCGTGCACACACTAGCCACACGATGACCCCAGCCAGCATCTGGGTGGACAGATGGACAGACCTTCTCCCTCGCCTGCCCTTTTATCTGTTTCAGGAGAGCACCCGCTGGGGTTTATTAACACTCTCCTGCTAATGGTTTTAGCCTGGAATTTGAGGGGATGTAGAAGCAAGGAGGTGGTGTGGGGGAAGGGGTAAAAATGTATTCTCTCCTTAAACAAGGGATTTGGCACACTCCCTGGGCCAAGGCCCGTGGTCAGCTGGTGGGACACGTGGAGCAAAATCAAGGCGGGTTCTGCCCATGGGGTCCCAGTCCCGACACCTCCAGCTCTAGGAGGCCTCTCCCTGCAGCCCAGGAAGGCCCCAACAATTACCTCCAGGCCTTCAGAGAGGCTGAGGCCATGTCCACACAGCTGGACAGGGACACCAGTGTGGCCCACACGGAGCCAGGAGGGGCAGGCCACGTAGGCGGGGAGAAGAGTGCCAGAGAAGAAGGTACAGAGCAGCCCAGAGCTGCATTTTCTAGAACAACGGAACGGGTGGTTTGTCCTAATTAGACGTAGTCGTGGCTGGTCCTCAATACCGGTTTCCACCGCCTTCCACCCCGGGATGCAGATGTTTGTTCCCATTTAGAACAGGAACCCATAAAAAGGCAATTTGTTCCTAGGCTGGGAGAGGAGGTCAGCCCCGACAGAGATCCAAGGAGCGAAATTTCACAGCGACTCCAGCTTTCCAAGCGAGAAATATTCAATAAAGAATTTCCCTGAAATACGGAGTGGCGTGCATTCGTCACACGTATTCTATATCCCCGGTTCCTCGCCAGCACACAGCTCTGAAAGCGGCCCACTGCACCGCTGCTCTCTTCCCCAAGGACGCGAATGGTGCACAAGTTATTGCAAAAATTATTTCAAGTGAAACATTCACTCGATCACCTAGTTGAACTTGGAAAGCTACTTTCTGAGGGTTTGTTCGGGGGTGGGGGGAGGGAGAATGGCCAGAGCTTAAATCAGAAGGTGGACAGCATTATCAAAAACCTCTGTTCCCATCTTTTTTTTTTTTAAGATTTTATTTATTTATTTGACAGACAGAGATCACAAGCAGGCAGAGAGGCAGAAAGAGAGTGGGTATGGGGGAGCAGGCTCCCCACCAAGCAGAGAGCCCAATGCGGGGCTCGATCCCAGGACCCTGAGATCATGACCTGAGCTAAAGGCAGAGAGGCTTAACCCACTGAGCCACCCAGACACCCGCCTCTGTTCCCATCTTAAAGTCACCTAGACATCCTTTAAGATCCAAATAATTCCAGAATCCTAGAGTTTCAGAGAAAGCATCGTCATTAGCTGGGCACTGAACGCATTTGTTGACGTCAGCATTTTGCTTGCTAATTTTGTACTGACCTACCAGGCAGAGCTGAAGACGACTCTATCTACAAACCTTCTGAGAGGGGGATGAGAGGTTCTTCGGGGACCTGTTAAAAAAAAACCTGCGAGATATCATGTAGACAAGAGGGGTTCTTTTTAGTTCAACTACCCTACGTTTGGCTCACTCAATTCCCCAAGCTGTCATTTCTACAAACAGACTACTTTTCCCCATTATCCATAAATTACAAACAACCCAAAGACAGTGGAGATGGACTCTTGTGATTTTAAATCCAAGACCTTCTGGTCTGCAGAAAGAATTTTACTGCTAAGTGAAAGCAAATCCACCTTGAGACCTAGCGTCACTCATTTTTTGTCCCTGGCTGCAGGCAGATACTCAAAACAAGAAAATAAACACAAGCTCCAGAAAGGAGGGGACCAAGGAGCTGGTATTGGGGCTCACTGGCCCAGAAATGACAAGTGTGCAAAATGAAGGCATAGGGGGCTGGGGGAGGGCGTGTGTGTGTGTTAGAGAGAGAGAGGAAGAGAGGACAGTATATTCCCCAACTCCTGATCTCCTGACTATGAAAAGATAATAAAAGCCCCAACACAAATCAAGCAAATGGAAAGTTGAGGTTGTTTCTGAGAACTCTCCTCCTTTTTCCCCTCGGGGACAGAGACGTGATGGGAATTATCAGCCTCTTCTGCCCGTGGCAAAGCCAAGTTAAGGTTGAATGACAGCATCCGACCCTCTGGATGGTGGCACTGAGCAGGTGACATGGCCTGTGACCTCCGAAAGTGGCTTTCTTCCCCCCACTTCCTGTGACTCTGACCCCTTAGGCTTCAGAAGCCTTGATTTCCGCATCTCACCAACGGACAAGGGAGTCTGACTGCTTCTTTAAAAGGCAGACAGGAGCGGCGCCTGGGTGGCTCAGTGGGTTAAGCCGCTGCCTTCGGCTCAGGTCATGATCTCAGGGTCCTGGGATCGAGTCCCGCATCGGGCTCTCTGCTCAGCGGGGAGCCTGCTTCCTCCTCTCTCTCTTCTCTCTGCCTGCCTCTCTGTCTACTTGTGATCTCTCTCTGTCAAATAA
>NW_019154104.1:24500125-24566328 GCF_002288905.1 Enhydra lutris kenyoni | reverse complement strand
GTCTACTTGTGATCTCTCTCTGTCAAATAAATAAATAAAATCTTAAAAAAAAAAAAAAGGCAGACAGGAATGAATGGGCCCAAGTGAGGGCCCTTTCTGGAGTTCAGAAAGCTATTTAAAACCACCACTGCCAGTGAAGCTGGGGCAAATCCAGGCCTCCCTTGGTGGGTGACTGCTTTGAAGGTCAAGACACACCTGGGAATAGGCTTGTTAATTTCCTCACTCTGTTGTTTAAAAAGAGCCAACCATGCTCCCTGCTATACATTTCACATCCAGATCTTAAGAGGACAAGGACGTGCTGCCCAATGCCCATTTTATTTTATTTTACTTATTTTTTTTAAAGATTTTATTTATTTATTTGACAGAGAGAGATCACAAGCAGACAGAGAGGCAGGCAGAGAGGGGGGGGGGGGAAGCAGGCTTCTTGCTGAGCAGAGAGCCCGACGCGGGACTCGATCCCAGGACCCTGAGATCATGACCTGAACCGAAGGCAGCGGCTTAACCCACTGAGCCACCCAGGCGCCCCCAATGCCCATTTTAGCAAGTCCTCCCTAAAAAGATGAACATGCTAGCAAAGTTTCCTCTGACACACATCTCCACTGACACTGACCTTTCTGGACACTAACACAGCCACCCAGGCACGACTATCTTTTCCTCTAATTTTCAGTTTTATTTTGTAATATTCTCTCCTTCCAAAACAAAACAAAACAAAACAAAACACGACACAAAAACCCCAAAGCCCTCAACCTCTCAAATTAGTTTTGAAGTATTAAGTGTTCCTCTTTTACCCCAAATACATCCCTCACCCAGCTAATTTTGATCACAAACACATTTTTGGGGTAAGTTCCTAAAAGTTAAGCAGCTGAAAGCTACGGAAATATTTTATTAGCAAATCAATTGTTTTTCTAAGAACTTTGAAACGACAGCTAACAGGGGGAAAAAATTACCCTTACTCATTTCAAAATGGACAGAAGAAGTTAGACAGGAATGTAGAACGCTCAGGAAAAACAAAAAAAAAGTCTGGTGCCTTCTTTATGCTCTGAAATATGTCCTCTCCTTTCCGGTTTGCTGACCACAGTATGATGGGTTGGAATGCGTAAGAAATGTAAATAAAACACCTCCTCCTGTCTTTCTTGGCCAGCCTTTTTTCTGCATCACGGCTGGGTCCCGACAGTCTCTCTTATACAAAGATCTGTTTGCTCCCTTGGCTCAACTGTGTACAAAGAAACCTGTCTCTTTGTTGTTTCCCATCTCCCCTTAGTTCCTCCAAAACTTCACAGAGGGGAGACGTCTCCCGGGAAAGTGTGTAGGGCAATGCTGACAAGTAGGATAAACAGGGTAGGACCGGGAGAACATAGAGGAAGGCGATGTGGCCGCCAGGCCAGGGTGCCTACCAAGTCAAGGTATGGCCCTGTCTAGCACTGGGGTAACCTGGTCATTTCAGGGGCCAGGATCCTTGCTTTGTCTCCCTCCCTCGTGGTGACCTGCCTTCCAATCCACATCCCAAGCTTGTTTACGGGAGACAGAGATATTAGCAACAAATGGGTTTATGTAGATTTATCTGTGTGTTTCAGAGCCCAGCAGCCCAGAGGGCTCTCCAAACTGTGCCTTCTGCTGCCTCTGCAATCCCCAGCTATAGCCTCCCGCTGCGGGAGACGGGGTGCGTGACTCAGACCTGCCATTTGTGTCCAGTGATTCTGAGCCCGGGGTGATTCTCTTCCCAGACGGAGTGATTTTTTGCATCTTAATGAGTTCTGTGACACGGGAGCCATTTCGCTGGTAACGTCCTGAAGTGATACCTAGATTTTTAACACCTATTTGTGTGCTGGACGGATTGGCTTGGCTCCGCGATAAGCATTTAATGATATGGCAGTCAGTCCCAGGCCTGCTTAAGTGTCCCCTCAGACGGGCTGGCTTAAAGAAAAATGACAGAAAATGTTCTTTAATAACTATGGTTTATCCATTTCTTTCAGATAGTAAGTGGCACGTTCTCACCTCATTTGTAGCTTTTAATCCCAAATGGACATTGCTTTTGAAATATCCTCTTTCTTTCTTTCTTTCTTTCCTTTTTTTTTTTCTCCTCGAGGCTGCCACTGGAAAGTTGAAATCTAGCAAGAATGTAATGGTAGGTGCCAGCTTTCAGAATTACAGGGTGACTGCCTGAGTTGATCCTTAAAAAGCAAGTGTCTTTTTTATACCGCATAAAAGGCTGAAATGTTTACATATCAAAAGGCAATAGGCCAATTTCTGTCAAAATTACACATGAAGTTAAGCAGTACAAGCAATTTATTTAAACACTAGTCATTGTAGAAAAATTCAAAACCATATGCTCTTTTAGCAGTTTTTCACAAATGCATTTGACCCATGACTTGGCTAGACATACAAGCTTCATAATTTACTCTAAATTTCAAATCCCCTTGACGTTTAAATAAAAGATCTTCATTAATGAGGTTTACATGAATGAAAACTTTAGAAGCTGCTATCGGTTAGCGAGGGGCTTCGGGAACCGTCTGTGCATTCGCTCTCATTTTCAAATGACTGACTCCGCTAATCATTTCAAGAGAAAGTTCCACCGAGAACAAATTATCGTCATTTGCATTCTGTGATTTGCAAAAGCAACGGTGCAAGTCACTTTGAAACCAACTTTGGTAAACAGCTCGGCTGAGAGCGGGTTTCTGCAACCCTAGAAACCCGGGGCTATTTTTTTCTGATGATTTGGGAAGATGTCATTTTTCCACACCCTCTTCTTCCTCCTCCCACCCTTCCCGCTCCACCCCCCCAGTTATGCTGAGTTTTCCTAACACCTTGATTATTTCGTCCTCAGGGGCTCAGAGCGCTTATTTGCAACGTTGCAAAACTCTGAGCAAAACTCAGCTAGTAAGCGTCCCTACATCGCTCTTGAACGCGTGCGGGAGATCCAGCCCTTGTGTGCACTTGCCTCTTAGCGCGCGGTGGGATCTGCACCTGGGGCTGTCCGCCACCCACCCGGCCTCGCACGGAAACCCCCCTGGGGCTACGGGAGGTGTCCTCCAAGGCGCAGGGCCGAGAACTGGGGCTTGAGCACAATTTCGAGGCACTGGATTTTTTTTTTAAGCCCGTCTACAGACAATAAAGCTGATTTGCGCTGTGAAGGCGTGGATGGGGGTCTCCACGCTGCGCACCGGCCACAGCCCGGTCTGCTCATTGTTCCTCATTCCTCTGCCCCAGCTAATTCACCCTTCCTTTGAAAAGGACAAGCCAGCTTTTTGCCCATGCCGCGAAAAATCCTTCTTAAGGGCATCTGATTATGAGCTGCGATCGGGTGAGAGGCCGAAAGAATTAAGAAAGTTCCCGAAACCTCAATAAGTTAGGACCGCATGTGCATATTTTTCTAACAGCCATGCGTGCATGCGTGTGCAGAAGGACAGTGGGCGACAGTTACCACCAAGATGAGAATCTCTCGGGGTCCGAGGCGATATCCAGACGCACACTCCAAATTTGGGCACTCTGTTTTAAATCAGAGAGGCAATTTTATCTATGCTCTACGAGTCAATTTAGCGATGATTGTGGAGAAAAAAAGTGCCTTGACAGATACCCAACCGCACGCATACCTTACGCACTCGCAATCCGCTGATCTGTTCTTTAATATATTAAAAATGAGGACTATTACCGGGGCGACTGATTCCTCAACGAACACATTTTCATAGACTTCTGGCATGGTGATTGCTTTGTGTGAAATCGTGTTTGGGTGATAATAAGTAAAATCAGCGGCATGTTTACTGCATGTCCGACCAAGGCGCTTGCTGGCGGCCTCCGGACGCTCCCCGTCCTCCCCTGCTGAGCTGAGCCTGCAGGCCAACAAACAATCGCTTAGGAACAGGAGGCGGGCAATTTGCGTGCGTTGCATTTGTTATTCCAATTGCGCCTGGCGACGCAAGGCGGATGATTGTTTAGTGCCTGGCGGACACTTGTGGGTTTCGGCCGTGGAGGACACTCAGTGCGGGGCACCGCAAGGCGCACCGCCTTCCCGGGGCTCCCGCTTCCCCGCGGACACCGTGCAGCCAGCAGATTGAGGGGCGAGCGGGACGGGGAGCCCCCGCTGCGCAGGGGGTGAGCTCCCTGAGAAAAAGAATAGCCGAATCTCCGGAGTACAGCGGCGTTTGGTTCCCTGTGTGGTCCCAGAAAGTCCCTTCCGCAAGAGGACAGAGCTTTCAGACTCCCTTTTCCTCATCTTGGACCCAGCTGATAGAGACCCTGCCCTCGGAGGGGGTGGGGATTGCAAGCTCCTTTGCCCCAGGGAAAAGAACTAGAAAAATGCCCCAGGTCTACCCTCAGTCTCCCTGGGGAAGGGGCGACAATTACCCAGCCTCGTTAATTCTTAAAGTTGTAAGGGACCCAGTGATTGCTGGCGTTGGTTCCATCAACTCGAAACAAAACAAAACAAAACAAAACAAACAAAATACAAAAACCCGGAGACCTAGAGGGGGGGAAATTTGCAAGGTGGCAACGATGAGTGGAGAGCTCTGACGCTCAGACTCCTTGTACAGTGCTCTTCCTTCCAGGAATCGGATGGTACCAAGAGCGCACTGCAGAAAAGCAAGGGGCGAAATCTAGGGGTTTGCTAAATCTGATCATTAAAAAGAACAGTGTACCAAGTGGAAGGAGGCATGGCGCGTGTGTGGTGAGGTCGCTTTATTGGAAAACTAGAAAGCGCTCTTTTTAGAAACCTGGCTGACGTGTCCGCGCCTTGCCAGTTTGAGCAACTTCACAGAAATGGACCGGGAATCTGCCTCGGTTTTCTGCAGCGCTTCTGCCTCCGCCCGGTTCAGCAGAGGTCTTAAAGGATCCACTAACGCTCGCGCCGCCCAGAGCGCCCGGCCCGGAACACAAACGTGGCCAAGACTCACTACGGGAGTGGCAGCCCCTAGTCGTCTTCCATCAATTGCCCTGCTGAATCAAACCCAGGAAAGGTTGGCGGGGAATGTGTGCCCGGGGAACTGGTGATTTTTAAGTCTCCCAGAGTGGGGGCGGGGGAGGAGGGAAGCCTCTATTCCTAGTTAGTAGCAAAGGGAAAGCGAGGCACTTCTTTCCCTAGACCTGACCTCTCTGAAGGGGAGGGTCACACTCCATACCCTGGGAGTGGTTTCTATCGTTAATTAAAAAAAAAAAAAAAAAAAAAATCGATTGCCTACCCAAACTGAGACCCATCCCGGTCTGGCCCTAATCTCCCCCTACAACATCTTCTTAGTCTGCTCAGCATTCAAAGAAGCAAGAAGCGAGTGGGCCTGAGGGTGCAGAGGTCCACGAGGGGAGGCCTAGGAGAAGCGCCGCCGCCTGGCTTCTCCCAGCCGCTCTCGCGCACCGCGGGAGTTCTGCGCCCGGGCCGGACCTACCCTCCGCGCCACCGCTCCCCTGACCCGGGAACACCAATTGACATGTGCCCTTTCCCCTTTGCCCTACCGCCCGGGAGGAGGCAGCCCACAGACGTGGCCTGGTCGTAGCAACGTCACACAACCCTGCGGGGATCCCTGTTAATTAGCCAGAGAGCAACAGGGAGAAATGGGCGTGAGTTAAAGGCGGCCATCCTTCGGCAAGCTCGAGCTGCCCCCCAACCCGGCCCTCGGGCCGTTTCGCCCGGGCTCGGCCCTACCCCTATGCCTGGAATGGCTGGAGGTTCCTGCGCGAAAGGCCATCTCTGCGATACTGGGGTTTGCGTCCGGCTCGCAGTGACCTCGGGGGGCTACTTTCGTTCCGCGCGCACCGTCGCCTACCTTCTCGAAGGGCGGTCTGTCGCCCGCGCACCGTCTGGATGAGTCTCCAGCAGTTCCCGCGGACGGCCAGTGCCGCGGCCCCTTGCCGCGAGCAGAGCCCGCCTTTGGCCAGGCCGCTGGGGCTGGACAGCCCAGCCCGGGCCTGTCGGGTAGAAAGACAGCTAGGGGGCCTGTCCCAGTTAGGGAACCGGCGAGACGGATAGGGAAAATGCCACTTACTGTTGGGGAAGGGGGTGGGGAGTCCCCAAAGCCCCATTTACAGATTTTGGATTGAAAATAAAACCAGTATGCGGGAGAAGACACCCCATTTCCAAGAATAATTTTTTTAAAAGCAAAAGAAAAAACAGAAAACCTACCGACACCCTCGCGGGGAGCAGCTGGAGCGTGCTACTCTTGGTGGCGAAGTCTAACGAGCGGCTGAATTTGGTCTCTGCTGGGTAGGGGCCTTCGGATTCCTAAAGTAATTTTCAGACCCAAAGTGCCTGCGGAAAAAATAGATACACATATTTTAAGAACCACAACGCACCTCTTTCGTCGATTTCGCTTTTACAAATTTTGGCCTTTGCAAAAACAAAAGGGTTGGGGATGGGTTAACCAGTTCCACTCGGAAGAGAATCTCAAGATTAAAAAAAAAAAAAAAAAAGAGAGAAATTTGGCGGTGAGGGCTTGCGGGTCCGGAGGAAGAGCGAACTTTTTAATCTTGAGAAAGGACGCAGACCCTCTGCATTTTCTGAAACAAACCAAGTTCCGAAATGGGGCAAAAAGTAGCCCCAAAGTAAAACTGGCCACAATGAATTGGAGTTTCTTGCAGAGGAAATCGCACCCAATAATAGGACCCAATCTGAGAAAAAGGGGTGGGGGCGGAGAGGTGGGGCGGCGGGAGTTGTTAACTGCGCCGCACAATGGAATTAATGAGATTAACCCGAGCAATTAGGAAGCCCGCCCAACTCGGCCGGCCCGCGGCGGGGCCGCTGAATGGGAAAGATTAGGTTAATTTCATTAATTTGCAATCCACAATCCCTTTTCTGGCCCCCGCAACCCCCTCCCCTTGGCACCTCTCCCCCTCCCCCCTCCTTACCCCCCCCCCCCCCCCGGAACAGAAAGGGCCAAATCTGGTTCTGTTTGTCATCTGCATATTACCAGGAACTAAATCCAGGATGACGTCGACTCAGTATAAAACCAACAAGAGGTTCAGCTGGTCTAAACTCTGTCCTACCCGCGGGTTGAGTTCGGCGAACGCTGCAGCAAGGGGAGGGCGGGAGGAGGGAGAGCGGACGCAAGGGGCGGGGAGGGGCGCGGGGCTGCGCGCTCGCCCGCGCTCTCTTTCGTTTTGGTCCGCGGCTGGAGGAGCGTGGACCCCCGCCCCCCGGCTTTGAGGCTTTTTCCCCGGCGCCTCCCCGCCGCCCCCCGGTCCCGGCGCGGGGCTCGGGGATGCCCGCCAGCATGTTTAGCATCGACAACATCCTGGCCGCCCGGCCGCGCTGCAAGGACTCGGTGCTGCCCGTGGCGCCCAGCGCCGCGGCTCCCGTCGTCTTCCCGGCCCTGCACGGGGACTCGCTCTACGGCGCCGGCGGCGGCGCCTCCTCGGACTATGGCGCCTTCTATCCGCGCCCGGTGGCCCCCGGCGGCGCAGGCCTCCCGGCCGCGGTCGGCAGCTCCCGCCTCGGCTACAACAACTACTTCTACGGGCAGCTGCACGTGCAGGCGGCGCCCGTGGGCCCGGCCTGCTGCGGGGCCGTGCCGCCGCTGGGTGCCCAGCAGTGTTCCTGCGTCCCGACGCCCCCAGGTAGGGTCGCGCTCGCGCCGGCCGCCTTGCCGCGGTCCTTGGTCCCTGGGGCATGGGTGGGCGGTGGCGCTGGCTTTTCTTGTCTCTACTAACTTTTTTTTTTTTTTTTTTGCATTAATGATCTTCTCTCCCCCCTTTTTTGGCCGATCGGGCACGGGGGGTTTTGTACACTTGCTGCAAACTTGAGGCGAGTTAGAGGAAACTAACTTACTGGCTGCGTGGGGGAGACGAGGCTTTTCGGGATTCCCTAACTGGCTTTGGGAGTGAGCGGGTGGACGCTCTAGCACGGTTACCCCATTTCCCTGCGTTGTCGATTTCCGCGCGTCCCCAATTCCCAGCACCCCGTTGCAGAGGATTTTTTAGAGGGAGTGGGTCGCGGGGCAGGCCGGCTGGCGGTGTGCGCCGTGGCAAGGCCGACCGTGCGCCCTCCTCTGTCGCAGGCTACGAGGGCCCCGGCTCGGTGCTGGTGTCCCCGGTCCCGCACCAGATGCTGCCCTACATGAACGTGGGCACGCTGTCGCGCACCGAGCTGCAACTTCTCAACCAGCTGCACTGTCGGCGGAAGCGGCGCCACCGCACCATCTTCACCGACGAGCAGCTGGAAGCGCTGGAGAACCTCTTCCAGGAGACCAAGTACCCAGACGTGGGCACCCGCGAGCAGCTGGCCCGGAAGGTGCACCTCCGCGAGGAGAAAGTGGAGGTGGGCGCGCCGCCCGGCCCTTCCCGGCGAGTTCGGCTCCCGCCGGCTTAGCTCGGCTCGGCAGCTGGGCTAGGCTCCGGTCTCCCTGAACTTGACCGACTTCCCGCGGCAGCCGGGAGGCTGCTGGAGGGCGCTTTAGGCCCAGGAAGTTGCACGGAAATGCGGAAGCGGGAGCGAGTCTCCTGTCTTTTTGTGGGCGTGCGCGCGGGATCCCCGGGTTCCGAGCCTACCGGCGTCACTCGCGGCTGCCGAGGGCCCTGAGGGGTGCCCGGGCCGCCGGGGGATGGGGGGTTGCGGGGAGCGGGGAGCGCGCCTTTGATCTTAACTCTTGTTTTGTTCTCCGTTGCGCAACAGGTCTGGTTTAAAAACCGCCGTGCCAAATGGAGGCGGCAGAAGCGGTCCTCGTCGGAGGAGTCGGAAAACGCCGAGAAGTGGAACAAGACGTCGTCTAAGGCGTCGCCAGAGAAGAGGGAAGAGGAAGGTAAAAGCGATTTGGACTCGGACAGCTGACGGCTGCGGGCCGGCTGTGGCTCTTGCCTAACTCGAAGGACTTGAACAGACAGACGATGCTACTTTCTTGCACACGCGCTGCCTTGCGGGAGGGGGTCGAGAAAGAGGAATGAGGAGCTGTAAATAGTGTACAGTACTGGGAGGGCCGGCGCCTGGGGTCGGGGGTCGCGCCGGGGCTCGCAGCCCCGAAGTCCTAGACCGCTGGCGCCTCACTCCCCACCGTAGTATTTATAGTTAAGTTAACGGTGACAATACAATAAAGTGATGGCGATGTAGACGGGCCACATTCTGTATTTCGTACCCACCTTCCCCACCCCCTTCTGAGGCCCAAAAAAGAAATCTATTCAGTCTTGCAGCTTCCAAAGAAAAATGGGGCAGCTCTGACCTGTACTAGAAAAAAGGAAAAGGAAAATTCTGGGCGTGACTTCCTTCCAGGACGGTTGTCTATCCACTACGTCTCTAAGTCTTCTGGAAGAGGTGGAGAGGGGATTTGCAGGCCGCGGGGGTGGGTGGGTAACATTGCCTGCAAGAGAGGGGACTGCATGGGGTTCCTGTTCCCTTTGCCGCTGCTGGGAAGCCATAGCGGGAAAGCAGGATCTGTGGGGAGCTGGGCCATCCTGGGAGCCACTCCAAGAGCTAGCTCAGCCTATCCCCGTTCCCACGAAATCCCCACTTCTAGGGCTAGGACTCTTAGGGGGAGTTAGGTGGATGGGCATGGCTCTCGCCCCACATCTTTTCTGGATCTTCTGGCTGCTCTGCCAGTGCCCTTCTAGTGGGGCAGCGTGACCGCCCTACAACCCTGCTGGCTGCTGTCTTGTCTGGCGGCTCTAAGCAGCAGTCTGGGGCCCCCTGGGAACCTCGGCAGGCACTGGGCCCAGTGTCCTTTGGCCCAGGCACCTGGGGTGGCCAGGTCTGCACCCTGAGTTCTGTTGGCCAACCCGGTATGAGTGTGGGGTGGCCACCAAGGCACTTGGAGGCGGGAGTGCTCATGTCTTTGGCTTTCTCTCCTGACCATCTCCCCTGTGCACTAGATGGGGCCCGAGGAGGAGCACCCCCAGAGCGCAGCTGGTGGGTGGGCTGGTCAGCAGCTTGTGAAGGATTGGAGAGGCAGAGAAGCTTCCTGGTGCTGGTGCTGGCTCAGCTGAGAGCTCGGGACACTTGGGAAAGGGACGAAGACAAGAACGTGCACACTGTATGGGTCCCCAGACCCCGGGCCAGCGGTTGGGGTGGGTGGAGACCAAAGGCCGGCAGGAGTGGTTTTTAATGCTTCAGCTTTATTGATTTTACCTAAATCCATTTTTTAACAGATGAGGAAACTAAGGTTCTAAGAGCTGCTGGGGTTGGTGGATGTGTGTGTGCACTCACACCCCCCACCTTGTTCTACCTTTTCAGTTTCCTGGGGTATTTGGTGGAAGGACCCTCCGGGGGAGGACTGTGCGTCCAGGCTGTGGAGCACAACACATGCGGAAGGAGGGCTTTTACGAGAGGCAATATTCCCCCCCCCCCCACAATGGCCTTCTCAAGTTTAAAAGGAAAAGTGACTCCTCAAGTGGGTGAAGGGGACACATAGGAAATAAGGAGGGACTCCCAGTTAGTCACCTGTTTAAGTAAGGTGGAAGCAGGAGACCACTGTTTGGAGATCAGGTACCTAGAGGGTCAAGGGCGCCTTGACTTATGTGTGACCTTGAGCAAATGACTGAACCCCCTTGGGTTTGCACCTTCTGGGACTGTAAAACGGGCACAGCCATGATTCTGCTTTCAGGGGCTGGTGTGGACAGGAAAGGCACTGAACTAACTCCTCTAGAGTTAATAGCTGGTTTGGGGGATCCTTCGGCATGGCTACCTGCTTTTTAAAAATACTACCACTTATATTTTATCAGATCCAGCATTTTGGGCTTTATGTCCCTTTTCATTTTGCCCTTCAAGAAGCTCTTGAGGTGAGTTTCCACCGTTTTACAGATAAGAAAATTAAGGCTCAGAAAAGCTAAGCCATTTAATAACATTCAGTTTCAGAAGATAATCATATTTGGGCATTTTTGCCCAGGTAGGTCTTCAACCGTAATTGGGAATCTTTCCACTGATACTAGTCATGATGAGAAATACTCAAAGGCTGTTACATTAATTTTTTAGCGAATCTTGTGATGGCTGTGACATCTCTTCCATAGACCTCAGACTTCATGGCACCCATCCTCCTCCATTGCTGTTTCTAGGTGCTGTTTTCTGTCCTACTGGAAAGCGGGTCATTCTGCCGGCAGGCGGGGGGCGGGGGGTGGTGGAGGCAGGAAGAGCTCTCACTTCTACCCTTCCTCCAGTCTAGAACATTCTAACATAGGACTTAAGTGGGCATCATTCTACCCTGAGACATCGGATGTTCCAGAACTCTGTCATAAACTCCTGTGCCTCTCTGTCCATGACTTGCCCTTTGACTCCCTATAAACTGGGATCTTCCATTTTTTCTTATGATCTGCATTTGTCTGATCTGGAGAGGTGTCCGTGTCAGGTGAAGGAAGAGAGGGATTGCAAGAGGCGTAGGTTCTCAGACATTTCTTCCCCCCAAGGAGCACCTGGTGAAAAGCCAGGACAAATGGGGTGTGCAAAGGGGGGGAGAGAAGAGCCAGGGAGCTCCTCCCTGCTCACCCCGGGCAGATGGCAAGGTGGCAAGATGAAGGTCCTTCCCTGTCCTTCCCACAGTGCTTCAGCTGAGGCCAAGCTCACTGGAAATGTAATAAACATCTGGAACAAAGAGGGAAATGTTGGGATGGTCTTAATTATATATAGTTCACCCACCTTTTGCATTCCCCGGTCAGCTGTGGGGTGCAAACTTTTGTCTTAGCCTGGCCATTGGAATCAGAGAGGGACAGATCCTATCTTGGATCAGAAGGCACCTGGCCTTTAAGTGCTGTCTTTGGGCCGTGTTGTTGTCTTGGAGACTTTGGCTCACGGTGTTGGAAAGTGGTGTATATGCACGTATAAGGGCAAGGCATAAAGCAAGTGACTTCCTGAATGGCCGGTAGCCTATACGACACTCCCCCACCCTCAAATGAAGGCGTTCTCCCCATTGGACAGTTGAGAGCAGCTGAGGCACGGCGTGAACACAAGGAACCAAAACGAGAACTGTCATCTTCAAGGGACAAGGCTTTTAAGATCTCTGTAAATGAGGCTGCCTCACTGAACAGAGAACGTTCTTTTGGTGGGGAGGCTGCTGTGTGTAAAAGTTCCCCAGCAGGGGCGCCTGGGTGGCTCAGTGGGTTAAGCCTCTGCCTTCGGCTCAGGTCCTGATCCCAGGGCCCTGGGATCGAGCCCTGCATCGGGCTCTCTGCTCAGTGGGAAGCCTGCTTCCCCCTCTTTCTCTCTCTCTCTCTGCCTGCCTCTCTGCCTACTTATGATCTCTCTCTGTGTCAAGTAAATAAATAAAATCTTTAAAAAAAAAAAAAGTTCCCCAACAGCAGATGATCATGGGAGTGCGTGTACTTGCCTCTGGGGGACATAGGATGAATCTGCCTTGAAGTGCCAGAAAGATCTGGCAAAGAAGAATGATGACAATCATAGCCACTCAGAGGAGTCACACTTTCCACCTGGAGCCCTACCACATACATCTCTGGCCCTCTGGAGAAGAGAATTGCAGCCCATTTTGCAGATGGGAAGTAGAGGCTCAGATAGATGACATGCCTTGCCTAGAGGGGGGCAGGTCCCGAAAACCCTAGACCTGAGCAGACTCTCCCACACACCTCTTGGGGTGAGAGCAAGGTATGAGGTAATGGCTTCCAGCTGCCACAGGTCACCTAGGTCAAGAAGGGCCCTGGCCGCCTGCAGCTAACGAGTACGGAGAGTGGAGTGTGTGGGACAAGAGACGGGCTGCTCGTGGCTCTGGGTATGCTGCGTAGTGGGTACGTTCTCATTGTTGCCATGAGCTGTGCGCATGCCAGGTGGGGCAGAAAGGCCTAGAAACCATTGTTCTACAAACCGCACCCCTGGGGTGTACATTTCAGTGACAGTTCTTGAATCAAATGGTCTTTTACTGACTTGAGAACTGTGAGCTCTTGCCTTAAGCCTTGTGTGAAGGACGTCATGTTAATGGGTACGTGTGAGATCGAAGCTGGTAGATTTCTCTTTCATTTCTGTGTGTATGTGTTGGGGGGTTCGCAGCTGGAGGCTGGGAGGTGGGGCGGGGTGATCTTTGTGACTTGTACGGGGTTTTAAGTGACTCAAGTAAAATCATTCAGGCGTCAAGACTCCCAGCCAGAGATCCTCGGTCAGGTCCCCCAAGTCGACTTTCCCTTATTCATGGCAAACTGCAGATGGAAACCTCTCCCTTAAGGAAGATGGAATTCCAGCCCAGGGAGGGCAAGGTGATGGCAGGGTGGCAAGGGGATGGCTGGGTGACTGGTACAAGCATGCATCTGGATGAGGCCATGTGCGTATCCTGTGACCCGGGAGAGGTTCCTTCCTCACCTGTGCAGTGGGCTGTGGTTGAGGATTAGAAGAACAGTTAGAGAACCCAGCAGAGTGTCTGACACATTTATTATTGTGTGCTTTAAAGAACACCTTCAGGATGGTGGGATAATGCCCTCCGTAAGTAGTTGGAATTAGGAACTGAGGAATGCCCGTTGGTTTTTAATTGTTGCTGGTGTAGGAGTTCATGCGTGACCGTAGGACACAGACTATAATGACATTAAACGTGACCACCATGGGTTTAAGCCAGGGAAGCATCTGGTAAGTTGTGATAGATTGCCTTCTCCCTAAGAGGTTTAGGATGAGGAGATACAGGGCGAAGGAGAGACTTTGGCATGGGTTTGGATTCCATTTCCAAGTTTTATGAAATGACGTTGGAGTTTTTCAAAAGTAAAATGAAAATGGAAGATGGCAGCCGGGGCAGAGCTCCTTGAAAGTTCTAGAAGAGATGGAGCCGGCTGGGTCTTTTGGTTGCAGGGGCTTCTCGTTGGGGAGACATGGTGTGTCCCCGAGGCCCATCCCTAGAGCTGTGTGACAATGCAGAGGACCTCTGGCTTGGTTTTAAATCTGGAGGTGGGGCGGAGTGGGGAAGAATGATTGTCTTTTCGTAGTCCAATAGACCCATGGGACAACAGGATGAATTACAGCATGTTGCGGTATTTTTAAGTGGGTCTATAATTTTTGGATTCCAGCAGCTCTCATTTGTTCTCAAGTGTCCAGCCCTGGGAAGCCTCAGTGAAGAGCCATCTTAAGAATCCCTCTCCCAAACCCTCCTCTCTTCCCCGGTATTCGTTCCACTCCTACCTTCTGTTTTCCTAATTCCGAGGTCCTCTGGAGTCCGCTGACCAAAGCGAACGACTGGGTTCAGTCGGGTGAGCTGCGTTTTGCCGAGTGTTTGCAGCCTCCCTCTCTTAACCTGAGCTGATTTATGGAAGCTGTCGTTAGTGAGATAATTTTAGCTGTGATGGACAGAGTTCAGAAGTGTCCGTATCCTTTCTTTCCTGATCTGCGGGTCCTAGAACGCGGAGCCCTGGGAATGCTCCCAGCCTCTGCATTATCCGGGAGGCTCCTGACCACAGAAAACTGCCAGCAGGTTAAGGAGACAGATTCTCTTTGTCAGACGGAGGGAGGCTGAGCTCCTTTCCCTGGCGGGAACATTCTTTCCTTCGGACTATTTGCTGTGCTCCCAATGCTCAGAACACATGGTGACTTGTTTTAAAAAATGTGTTTGTGTGTGTGTGTGTGTGTGTGTTGGGGACGGGGGAGGATGGGGCGGAGACAGAAATACTTAAAAGTAAGAAATTTTCAGAGGAAAGCAAACCCATCATGTCCAACAGCCTGCCATGAGAAAGTGGCGTATCACAGGTGCGGTGTCCCAGGTGGCTGCCCTGCACGTGGCCATGGGGCTGCCCAGAGACTTGACCTCTTGGCGGGGCCGTCCCTCCAGAGAGGGGGAGCTTGTGGCCAGGGACGGCTGGGGCCAGCTAGGTAGCGGCTACCGGCGTGAAGGCCAGCCTTGGGGCCCCACCGCAGTCTGACTCACATTGGCCAGCCTCACCGTGACTGTGTCCACTTTAATCGTGTCCCAAGCAAATTAGTGACACTGCCCGGCAAGGCCTAGAGACGCTGCCTTTCCAGATGGAGTAAGCCTAATCCTCCTTTGAAAATCCTCAAAGTGCTAACCATGGCACCAGAAAAGGAGAACTGCCCCTTCTCCAAGAAACAGGGAGGCCCAGAGCGCTTGGAAAGTCCCCCTCTGCGAGGGAGACTCAGAACTCTGTGAAGTCGGAATCCCAGCTGGTGGTTTCATCTGAAGATGTTCTGACTCCGGGGCCAGATGGCTGGGATATGAGGGGATGCGCGTGTTCGACATTGTTTTGTATTTGAGGAATAAATATTTAAATCTGAAACCGAGTGAATCGCTTTCTACTAAAGTGGGCAGGGATGGAAAGTTGTGTGTGCTGGTGGATGTCCCCTGCTGTCCCAGACATCACCCCAGCCATGCTTGGAACCTTCAAAGAGGGTGCCCCCCCCTTCAGTGAGTGCGGGATGCCAGGAGCGAGGTGGGGGCGCTTCCTCGGCCAGGGTTCCGTTCTGTTTTTCTATTTCATGTCTGCTTTTGCTCTTGGACTCCCAGGGCACGTGGGTAAAAATGGAGACCCCTGTCCCTGTGTCCTCGGTGTGGTGAAACCCTCCTGGTTTTGTTTCAGTGTCGGCCTGTGTGCTAACCAGTCTCTGCTAGGAATGTGAGTGACTGAAAACCTAACCCTTTTCTGGACTGTCACTAAAACTCTCAAAAAAAATTATAGGTCTTTATGGTTTATTTTTGTCTTTATAGAAGATGTAGCTGTATAGTTTTTCTTTCTTTAAAGAAGAGATACATTTTGACAACTCCAAGAGGGTGTTGTAAAGAAAAAAAAAATTAATCTTAGGTTAATTTGGGCATTGACAAGTTTTGTGATCATTTTCCTGGCCATGTCCTTATCTAATCCCTTTTAAGCCTTAGGAGGCAGGGCAGAGGGGATGACCCGTCATCTGGTTACATAACGGCTACTTCCAAGGGTTTCTGCCCTGTGTCGGGTCTAACCCCTCTGTCGTCTGTTGAATCCATCCTGTCCAGGTCCCCACGAAGCTGGTGTTGTCCTCACCACTAGCAGAAAGTGAGAGGACATACCCGTTTGAGTAAGGTTGGATCTTAGGACTCCAAGTCCACTTTTCTTTCTGTCCTGCCGGGCTTCGTGGATACGGACCAGCCAGGAGGTCTGGGTTCGAATCTCAGCCTGGTTGCCAGCAGACGGTGTCCTCTTTATGCGTCAGCCGCCTCGTATCCAAAACAGCATTATCATTTCCTGCAACACATGAAAATTACCTGGGCCTTTACAAATGCCTGTGGTTAATCATGGGAAATATATCAACACAGTATAACAGTCCTCATGAGCGCATACTCAAAACAATACACTTACTCAAGATCTTCAATGAAACGGTAGTCATGACGGCCTCCTTTCAGCCCACAGATAACAAAAAGCGTGCCCAGTGTCTGCTCGATACTGTTCCAAGTGCTGGGGAGAGAGCCTGTGCCCTCCTAGAGTTTGTGTTCTATTGGAGAAGATAGTCGCTCACCAAAGAGACCAGCTGTCATTTCAAACCGTGCCACGTGCCCACGCTGAAAACCAAGAGAAGAGGGGGCTGGGGGTTGGGGTTGGGGCAGAGTTGTGCCATTTCGCAGCCGGGTCTGAGGTCTGTGTGGGAAGGGGATTAAAGGTTATCTCCAGTAATCCTGCAGAACCAGGGCTGGCTGAGGACAGCCCTGGCTAGGGCTACTCTGGCCGTCTGCCTGTTTTATCAATAAAGTTTTATTGGAACACAGTCATGCCTGGTTTATTTGTGTCTTGTCTATGGTTGCTTTCCCCTGTAGAGGCAGAGCTGAGTAGTTGCAGCAGAAGCTACAGGGCCCGCAAAACCGGGAAATATCTGCTGTTTGATGTTCCATAGGGTGACTTTGCTGACCGCTGGTCTAAAGTTTAGAGTTTAAGTCAAAAATGGAAACTCTGGCTAATAAGGGGTGGAGCAAGGATTTATACCTGTTTGCCTACTGCGTCATTTCCTTCTCTGTTTTTAGCGCAGCTTCGGGCCCCTGTGATGGGGCCAGAGGGGAGGATATAAGGTGGGTCTGGTGGAACACGATATGGTGCCTGACTCCGGGTTGCTGCTTTCCCAATGATGTGCAAGAAACAATTTTAGAACAATGGAAAACAGTGTGTCAAGAAGTAGTCAATTATGTGGTATAGACTAGGAGACAAAGAGGGAAGAGAGCCGCAACCCTGGAAGGCTTCCTGGAGGAAGCAGGAGTCGCAGGGGGCTTAGTATTTGGCTGGACAGAGCCGAAGCACCAGGACAGGCAAGTAAGATGACAGAAAGGAGACGACCTAATGAGAGAGGAGGCTGACGCTCCCTCCATTCCTCCTACATTTGCCACACCCCTGCCACACCCGGGAAGTCCCTGTGCGGCACTGGATCCCGAACACGAGCAGAGCCGCTAGATCGAGGCACGAGGTTTGGGCTGCTCCAGCACTAAGTGACCAGTGCCATGGTTGAGCAGCGTTGGGGTCCTAGAAGCTTCTGAGAGTGGATCCTTGGAGCCACATGCTTTGCGCACATGGTGATGGGCCCGGGGCAGTGGGGAGGGGAGGTGGGGGTGGGGAAGAGGGAGAGAGCCTTCAGGAAGAGGAAGCAGCTTGAGTGAATGCGGGGAGGTGGGAGGGCAGGGGTGGAGGTGAGCCTGGGAGGCTTTGGCAGGGTAGAGGCTGGAGGGCAATGAGGGTGCGAGCCTGGTGCGAGTCGGGCTGCGCGGGACTCAGATCACTGTTTTATAAAAACTAACCTGCAGAATAGGGGTCCCTGCCCTCCCAGATGTCGGACAATAGCCAGAGAGGTGACCAGGGTCACACGGACAGGTGGACGCGTCACAGCCATTGCCAGCCACGGGCCTTCGTGGCCCCCTGGGGGCCGTGTCCTGTCAGCATCTGCTGGGCGTCCTTGCCATCTTCTATCAGGGGAGAAAAAAAGCATCTCACTCTGAGCCTTCTGCAGCGAAGGGGTTTTGTTGTTTTGTTTTGTTTTGGAAGGGATTTTAAAATACAGTGATTTGTGGCAGTAGTTGAGTTCATCAAAGTGATTTTTCCAGATGCTGTAATTTCTGGGCAGCTGACACGTCAAAGCTGCCTCCTCTCTTCTGCTCCCCCTGTGCTCCAAGTCCCCCCTCCAGCCTCAGGCAGTGATCCTACCCCACGGGAACTGTCCCAGGCACGCGGGCAGCATCTCACAGAACGGCCTTCACGGCTCTTAATTCTGTGTCTATGGCAAGCATGGGATGCGGGCAGGGTGGGGTCTGTTCTTCCCATTTTACAGAGGGGGACCTGGATAGGCCATCAGGCTGCTTTCCTAAGATCACACAGTCGTGACCCGAAGAGTGGAAGAGCAGAAGTCTCCAGCCCGGAATTTTCCATCTCTATCTGGCTCTGTCTGCTCGCGGGAGTGTAGCTGTTCTTTCTGGCAGCATGTTTGTTTCCGCGTGAAGTGAACCTCAAACTCATGCCCCTCCTGGTAACCGAATCCTCCTGAGGCCCCTTCCTCCAGGCAGCCTTCTTGGACCACTCCAGCCTTTCGTAGGCCTCAGAGACTTTGGCCTGCTCGCTTGTGCATTCTAAGAGTTTGAAAAGGACGGGCTGGGACTTCATACAGACCCATCCTGTCGTGCTGGGTCCCAAAATAAATCAGGCTCTGCGTTTGCCAGGGACCCTGAGATTCTAAGGCTTCAGGGAGCAGACTTGCCCCAAACAGCTGTCGCTACCACCCTCCCCCACCTCTGTATGGACGTCCGTGGCACTGGCAGAGAATCTCACCCCTTCCGTAGCAAGAGGGATCACCTTCATTCAAAACCTCTGGCAAAGACCAAACCAGGAGGAGGTCTGTTAATGCCCAGGTGTGGCCTCACCCCGGGGATCAGACCCAGGTCAGTTTTGGTAGCGAAGTCAGTGAGTGCTGGCAAGGCCTTTGCAGTCCGAGTGATTGTCGTGCACGGCTTCTCCCTGGGGCGAGTGTTACCGCATCACAATGGGGTGGGGGGCGTGGCCCTCAAGGCTGTGAGTGAGGACAGGGTGACAGAGTGAGGGGCAGCAGGGGCAGAGGAATGGGGCAGAGAGAGAGCAGGATTCGCCATCAAAAGTTAGGCATCGACCACTTGTAGGCTCGGTGAAACCTGGCCACCACATTCAGCCTCCGGGCCTCAGTTTCCCCATCTGTTAGGGAGAGTCATTAGGCCTGGCAGGGCTGTTGAGAGGGTCACCTGATTTGATGAGCGTGGACACTCGGTGTGATGGGTCCTGCAATCAGGTGTCAGGCAAAGTCCCTGGTGGCATGAGGACTTGACCTTGGACCTGGCAGGGTTGCTGTCAACTTTGACGTTCTTTACCTCTACTGTTTGGTCTCTCCCACCTCCATGTTGTCTCCTAGAATGATGGAAGTATCCGGCTCGGTCACTGGCCTGGCCAGAGATGGGAGGCCCCTGCCATGCATTAGGTGGCTCCCTTGGAATGTGGGCCACAGAAACATCTAGAACATTGAGTTTGTGCCCTTTGAGGGGAGTGTGGGTCCTCCACAAGCATTGGACCTCTTTGTTCTTTTCCTGGAGTGGAAACCGTGTTCCCCAAAAGTTAGGTCCTCATCCTAACCTCGGGAACCTCCGAATGTGCCGTTTTTGGTAAAAGGGTCTTTGTAGATGTAATTAAGTTAAAGATCTCAAGATGAAATCATCCTGGATTTGGGGTGTTCTTAGAAGAAGAAGAAGAGGAGGGGGCACCTGGGTGGCTCAGTTGGTTAAGCGTCTGCCTTCGGCTCGGGTCATGATCACAGGGTTCTGGGATTGAGCCCCACGTTGGGCTCCCTGCTCAGCAGGGAGTCCGCTTCTCCCTCTACTCCTCCCCCCTGCTCAGGATCTCTCTCTCTCTTTATTTTTTTTTTTAAAGATTTTATTTATTTGACAGACAGAGATCACAAGTAGGCAGAGAGGCAGGCAGAGAGAGAAGGGGAAAAGCAGGCTCCCCGCTGAGCAGAGACCCCGATGCGGGACTCGATCCCAGGATCCTGGGATCATGACCTGAGCCAAAGGCAGCAGCTTAACCTACTGAGCCACCCAGGTGCCCTTTCTCTCTCTCTTTTCAAAATAAATAAGTAAAACCTTAAAAAAGAAGAAGAAGGAGAGGAGACTCACCAGGGAGAAGACCTTGAAACCCAGAGGCAGATGGGGGTGAGGCCATCACAAACCAAGGAACACCTGTAGCCATGCGGAGCTGGAAGAAGGCAAGGAAAGGGTCTCCCTGAGAGCCCCTGGAGGTACCGTGGCTCCATCCACACTGTAATTTTGGACTTCTGGCCTCCAGAACTGTAAGATGAAAGCTTTCTGTTGTTTCAAGCTACCAAGCTTGCAACAATTTCTCGTAGCAGCCCGAACAAACGAATACACCTGCTCTGCCCTGCAATGCTGTCCCCTAAATCTGACTCATGCTACTATTGTTTGTAATGACACTTAATGACGGTGACCCTGACTGGTTCTTTCCGATTCCGTGGCGTCAGTGTTTCCACATTCCATTTCATATGAGGATCTGCGAGAAGGCAGCAAGGAAACCCGATGACTACTTTGAACTTAGGAAACTAACATGATTTTCCTTCTGGAAACATTATAGGATGACATTTACAGGGAAAACATCTCCAGTTCTTTGCAGCTCCGAGAGTTGAGTGTGTGGCCTCAAGGAGACGAGAAGAAGAAAGGCCAGTGCCCAGGCAGGCTGGGCTGGTCCTGCCCTTAGCCACAGCTCACCATTTCCCTCCTCTGGGCAGCTGTCCATGTGGTTCCTCCTGTCCAGGATGCCTCTTCTCCCCTCGGTGCTGGCTCCCGAAATCCCATCAGTCCTGCGGAGCTGCTCAGGGAGCAGGAAGCAGGGAACTTATCACTGGCCTGATTCAGAGACTCTGCCTTCCCCTCCGTCCTGGGTTTGAGCCTGGAAAAGACTCCTGCCTCCTCTCGGGGCTTCAGTTTCCCCTGCTGTCAGTTTGGCTCAGCTTAGAGGGCGTTTACTAAGCCGCTACTCTGTATTAGGCAGGGTGTTAGTTAGATGGTGGGGATTAAAGAGTGTTCGGACTAGCTACATAGTTCTTGCTTCTGACTTTGGGACCTAGGAGCGATCTGTAGAATGAATGAGAGAGTGAGTGCCTTTCGCCACCAGCTTGTGGTTCTCCTTCTCAGGCCCTGCTGTGTGTGTAAGAGGAGAGGGGGGCTGTCTGTGCACACCTGCCTCTCCTTCCTCTGAACCCCGCCGCGGGCAGGATGGATGGCAGAGTCAGCAGCACATAGACCAGAGTGCTGTAAAGGCTACTGAATTTGGATTTTTGCTGAACGATGGGGCTCGTGCAATGTGACCAGGTATTTGGGTCTTCTTAGGTCACCAGGGGACTTAAGGGTGTGGTGACGATCCTGCCCAGACCCCAGAATGTTCCCAGAGATAAAATCTGATTGCTACAAACCCTAGAGAACCACCGATTCCTTGGCTGTGCTGGGGGTTGTGATTTTGACTCTACTTGTCATTGTGGCACTGGTTGGTGTTTACACAGTGTTTGTTGCTGTTACCTGGACATTCAGGGTCCCACTGGCTTTGGAGTTAGACACATTCGGTCCTCATTCTGGCACTAACCTATCAGAGCAGGGCCCCACCCTGATGGCCTCACTTCAAGACCAATGCAGGCTTCGTGACCTTGGGCACGTCCCCTAACCTGCCTGAGTTTCCTTTTCTTCATCCATAACAAGAACATGTAATATTAGCCCAGTGTCCACATGGAGCAAGTCTTAAGAAAACACCGGAACTATTGCCATCAGGAGCTTTGTGTCATGACATGATCTCGCCTGTCTGGTAAGCTAAGCTTAGGGGCTGAAGCAGGGGACGGGGAGGCGCACCCACTTCCGGCCAAGTTACCACCTCCCTTGGTGGCTTAACATAGGAGAGATGCTTCTCTCACGGTTCCGGGCACCGGAAGTCTGAAGTCGACCTGCCGGCAAGAGATGCTCCCTCCGAAGGCTCTTGGGGAGGTTCTGATGCTCGCCTCTGTCAGCTTCCAAGGGCCACGGGCAGTTGGGGCTCCTGGCCGCGTCACATCCATCTCTGTGTTGTTGGTGGCCGGCTCCCTGGGCCTCTCTGTGTCAGATCTCCTTCTGCTTTTCTCTGATAAGGACACTTTCATGGCATTTACGGCCCATCCTAAATCCAAGATGATCTTGATATCCTTAATGACATCTGGAAAGACCCTTTTCCCATAGGTGGTCACATTCAGGGGCTCCAGGGCTGGGACGTGGACACATCTTTTGGGGGCCACCACAGGGCCCACTCGGCAGAGGATGAGATATCTCTCATACACGCTCCTCGTTCTAAGAGGGTCTGCGGCAGACCCCTCCCTTGGACGCTCGCTGTCTGGTCATCTGAAGGTGACCCACGCGTGCTCTGAGGCCCCAGGGCTATCCCGTGGCACCCACAGGGCACACCCACAAGTGCCAGGAAGATGACTCTAGTGGCAGCAAGGGATAGCTGGGACTGGTACCCACTGGGTCAGTCAGCATGGGCTGCCGAAACAAAATATCCGGAAGTGGGTGGCTTAAAGGACAGACATTTACCTTCTCATGGTTCTGGAGGCTTCAAGTCCAAGATCAAGGTGCCTGGAGGTCTGGCTTTATGGCCTGAGGACAGCTGCCTACTCTCCTTGCCTTTCCAGGGCCCAGCCTCTGTGTGCAGGCCCTCCTGCTGTCTCTTCCTCTGCTTATAAGGACCTCAGTCCTATCAGATCAGGGCCCCACCCTCACGACCTCATGTAACCTCAGTGACCTCCTTAAAGGCCCCGTCTCCAAAGATGGGGGTTGGGCTTCAACAAATGAATCTCAAAGCGGGGCCCAGTCCAGTCTACCACACCCCCTTTGATTGGCTTTGCCAACGGAAGCAACGTTTTGGTAGATCGGGCTTACCTGATGTGGCATTTCTGAAGTCCTACGTGATTGTTTCCAGATTTATTAATCACCACTGCCCATTGGAGCTTCCGGCAGGTATGGACATGTCATTAAGATCTTCAGGGGCATCTACTGAAAAATGCTGTCCCTAAGAGCCACTGTGTTTTGAGCACTGAATGCCGTGCAAGGACATTGACATGCTGTATATCTGGGGCTCCTTTCGCACCCCCTCTCTGTAAGCCAGGACCATGATTGTTGCATTTGATCAGTGAGGAGCTGGGGGCTCCGAGAGGTGGGATCTCCCAGCTAGCTACTGCCGGGGAGACATCATAAAGACACCGGGAAATGGCATCTGACCCCTCCTCCCATCATTCTTTACCCCTCTCCGCTCAGAGGAGAAACTTTGACACCCAACTTGGGCACCTGCCACCTTCCCTTTTGTTCCAAAAAGGCCTGCTTTTTTTCCCCATGCCACAGCTTCTCTGTCCCTCTCTGGAAGGTTACAGTCCTGGCTAGATAGACTGTCATCCTCTTTGCAATCATCCCAAAGCCAGCTCTGCGGGGATGGCCGGCCGCTGGCATGCACACACAGCCTCCCCTCCCCAACCCCGCCTGCGATTACATTCAGTGCTTGGGGGAAAAAACCTTCCCCACGCATGGCAACAGTCTCCAGGCTGAGCTGAGCTGAGGGCTTCCAAGTAGAGGGGTCATTTGGATACTGACCAGCGCCTTCATGGGATGGAGGTAACCGCCAGCCAGCCAGCCAGCCACGAAGGGTGGGTGTGTCTCTTTGCAGCCAAGGGGGGAGTGACCTTGAGATGCTCTTTCTTTCCAGAGCGTGGGGCATTCTTGCTGCTGCTCCCAGAAATCTGGATGCATCTGCCTTTGCGAGAATGGCTCTCTTGCGGGGCAGAGGGGGAGAGACAGAGCGAGCAGCGGCAGGCCTCTTGCACACGCTTATCCCCAGAAGCATCTGTTGCCAGAATGCTAGAATGCTCTCTCATTGGCGTTTGCTTTTGTTTGGAGACTCTCTGGAAAGCAGTGATTTTCAATCATTTCGACCCCGTTTGGTGGAATCCTTGAAGCGGTCTCTACTTTCACTGTCC
The DNA here is from genome assembly GCF_002288905.1 of Enhydra lutris kenyoni. NCBI lineage: Eukaryota > Metazoa > Chordata > Mammalia > Carnivora > Mustelidae > Enhydra > Enhydra lutris. The sequence continues at coordinate 24,542,480 of NW_019154104.1, read as the reverse complement.
TGAGGGGTTGGTCTGCATTTGGTCCAAATTATGTGACCACTGACAGCAGTAAAAGTGCTTTGGCAGGGGGGGTAGGACGGTGGTGGGAAGAGCTCTCTTCTGGGGATGGAGAGTGATGAGCTTGGCTCAGCTCCCCACGGCCCCTGGAGCTTGGTGACACAGTGAGTGGTTTAATCTCACCAAGACATGGTTGCCTCAAGTAGAAAACAGAGCTAATAACTCATGCCCTTTGTTCTCTCCAGGGCAAATTATGGAAGTCTTGGAAGCACAAAAGCAACTTTTTTCCCTCTTTTCCCCAAGAGAAGGAGGGATGCATGGACCCTTCAGAAATGGCAGAATATGATGTTGATAACAGTCCATATTTTTGCCTGTGGAATTCTGCCTCTAATAACTCTTCTAGACCCATGGTAGAACATCTGGGAAGCCCAGTGCAGGTTGCGCGACCATGGTCTGGGTTCCTGATGCAGGGATAAGTGAGGCATTTTCCCATCTAATGTTTGCGATCACGGGTGAGACCAAAGAATGTTCTGGAGAGGAACGGAGGCTCGGGGAGGAGTAGGGGCGTGTCCAGGATCTCTGGGAGGCGAGGGCCCGCTGAGCAGAGTCCAGGACACGGGCCTCCCAGGAGGGCCCAGAGCACTGGAGATGGGGCTGGAAAGAGAGCCTGCGCCTCAGGTTGGGGGTAAGGAGAGGCTGAGGTCCCCGTCCAGGCCTTCAGTCGACGCCAGGCAGACTTGAACAGCTTTGGAAGCTGAGTGAGGGGTGAGTCGGGTCGGTGGGCTCAGAGCCTGCTCCTGTGGGAACGGCCGTGAAGGCAGGGAGCAGACCTGCAGGATGGAACATTCTGGGCCTGCACTGACCCCCGTGTCCCAGGTCCACAGAAGACCCTACCCTGCTGGGCCGTGTGAATGAGTACGGCAGCCCTATGGGAGCAGAACTATTTTTAGCCAACACTGGGACAGAGGTACACAGCACAATGGGTCAGTTCTTGTCTTGACCCTGACCCAACCACCCCACCCCCCCGCCGGGGGCTACCCATCTCCTCCCCACTCAGCCTGTTCTCAGGGCCCCACATTGGGCTTCACTTGGCTTGTCTTGTTTGCATTTTCTTCTCCCGCCTTTTTCCCTCGCTTTTTTTTTTCTTTCCCTCGCTTTATCCCCTCTTTTCCTGTCTTGCCCTTTTCTCCCCTCAGACCTTTGCCCTCTGCCCTGTGCTAGGGGTTGCGGATGTAAAGATGAGCAGGGCAGAGCTCTGGCCCCAGCAGGAGACAGACTCCAACCCCGGAATCCTGCGGAGGCAGTGACGCCAGGAGAGAGGTGAACGGAGGGCACGGAGAGGACTGGGGGTGGGCGAGGAGGCTTCTCCGTAGCCCCGGGGCTCCCTACATCTTCACATCTGTGCAGTGAGCCTCCCCACACCAGCTGTTCCCTGGGGCTGAGGACTAAACAAGGTGCAGAATAGAAATGGTGCCCCGAGCTGGGCACCTGAGCCCCACACCTGCCCAGCCGGCGCTGACTGCTCTGTCCTGGTTGTTACTCTACCTGAGCAGGGAAAGAGATGGGGTCAGGAAAGACCAGAATTAAGAAAGGTTGAAAGATTCGTGCCCTACGGCCTTTTCCAAGGGGGCCCCACAAAGGGTGTCCAGGTGGAGTTGACAGAGGCAGGGGGAGGGAAGGGAGGGAGGCCCCAGGGAGGCAGGGACAATAGAGGACTGAATGTCAGGGGTGGGGACAGCAGGGCCAGATTAGGGGGACTTTAGCGGGACAATGCTCATTAATAGGGACTGATCCTGGCCTTTCTTTCCCTCAGAATGACACTCCCAGTGTCCTCAATGGGACAAAGATGTCTCCGGATCAGGATAATGAGGTTGATTGTGCCATAAATTGGTGACAGGTCCATTCATACCTTAAGACGGGGCACAGCTCTGTGGGTCCCTTGGGGAGGGCGGCTAGGTTTTCAAGACAGTGAGTTTTATTTATTTTATTTTGTTTTAATTTAGTGAATTAACATATAGTGTATTATTAGTTTCAGAGGTAGAGTTCAAAGATTCATGAGTTGCCTAGAGCACCCCAGCTCACTGCATCACGTACCCTCCTTCATGCCCATCACCCAGTTACCCCAGCCAGCCACGCCCCTCCCCTCCAAGGACACTGAATTTTATTTTATTTATTTTGCTTGCTTACTTACTTATTTATTTTCTAAAGATTTTATCTATTTATTTGACAGAGAGAGATCAAGAGAGCACAAGCAGGGGGGAGGGGCGGGGGGGGGAGAGAGAAGCAGACTCCCTGCTGAGCAGGGAGTCCCTGTTGTGCCTGGGGCTCGATCCCCTGGATGTGAGATCAAGACCTGAGCCAAAAGCAGACACTTAACCAACTGAGTCCCCAGGTACCCCAGGAAGCCATTCTTAACTGTCACAGCCCATGGACAACTGTGCGTGGATCCTATTGGCCCTAGCCCACGGGGGAGGGCCTGAGGGACAAAATTTTGCACATGAACTTGCTGGCCAGCCTCACTTCCCCACACTGAAGGTGTCAGTCATGGATTTGTGGGAGGCCAGGGGTGTGGGCTTCCTTGTCGCTGCTTGCTGGTGTTTGTGAACTGCCAGAAACCTTCCCCATTTTTCTCGGGGACATTTGGCCCTTTTCTTCCTGTTCAGAGCTTTGAGTAAGTCCGCCCTTCATTCCTTGGATATGCTACAGATATTTTCTCTACAAGCTGTCCTTTATGATTTAACTTTGCATTTTGCTGGTCTTTTGCTGTATAGAGCTTTTCATCCTGGAGTAAAATGTGTGACTCTGTTTCCTATGTGTTTCTTCGTGGCTTCTAGATGGTGCCTTGCCTAGAAGGGCCTGTTTTGCCTCAAGACTATGACAGGCGTCATCTGTAACTTCTCTTAATACGTTTACAGTTTCATTTATCACATTTAGGTCTTTAATCCATCTGGAATTTACTTTAGTATCTAAGGTGCTGTAAGAATTTAAATATATATTTTCTAAGTGACGGCCAGTTGTTTCAACGCTACTTACTATATAGACTGTCACCCCATTATTAATTCATAATATAGCATCATTTCTATTTGTTTGTAACATTGTATCTATCTTCTCTCCCTCCCTCTCTCTCTTGCTCTCTTTCTCCTTCTCCTTCCTTCTCTCTTAGTACCTACACTTTATGCCCCCTTGGTTGTGTTCCATCGGTGTATTAGTAGCCATGTTGTTTAACCATCTTAGCTGTATGGTATCTCTTAGTATCTGATGGGGTAAGATCTTGTTCTCCGCCCTTTGGTCCCCCCCCACATAATGTTGGTGACCAAATTTGTTTTACAATTTATATTTAAAATCCCAAAGAAATAAATATCCATTGGCATTTCGATTGGCATCACACTTAAGAGATTAATTTATAGAGAAAGCCTATCTTTACCATACCGAATATCACCACCCAAGAATACAGAGTTTATCAGTTACTCTTACTGTCTAACAAAACCTCCGGAAACTCAGTGACTTGAAACATATGTATTTGTTATTGCTCACAAGTCTGGGAGTTGGCTGGAGACTGCCTGATCTGGGCTTGGTTCTGGGAGGTGGCCCTGCTTTAAGTTATAAATGCATCTGGTTGGACTCAGCTCCTCACTAAAGTTGGGGTTCAGGTCTGCAGATCTGCTCCCTTTTTATTCCTTCTGGGCTCCAAGTCTGGGGCAGCTTCTCTCATAGCAATGGCAGGGATGCAGAAAGGCAAGCAGAAGGCTCTTAAGACCAGCCTCGGACTGGGCACTTTGTCATTTGCTTACATGCTGTTGGCCAAATTAGGTCACGTGGTCAGGCCTAGAACCAAGGGATGAAGCAACGCTCCACCCACAGTGAGGTTAAGGTAAGGAATGGATGCAGAGAGAGCTGAAGAATTGGGACCAGTAATGCCATCGACCTCAGAGTATGACTTATGTTTCATTTTTCTTTTTGGTTTCTGAGTAAATTTTATGGTATTTTGCATATGTATTTCATAATGCTTATTAGATTTATTCCCAGATATTACAGTTCTTCTTGCTATTGTAAGTGGGACCTTTTTTCCCATTATACATTAATGTAGTTTTTTATTGGCATACAGTGAAAGAGTTTATTTTATTGTATCCAGCCACCTTACCAAACTCTTCCTAGTTCAGCATGATTTTCAGTTGACTTTGGGGATATATGAGGTGGACAATAATATCGTTGGAAATCTATAATAATTTTGCCTGTTCTTTTCCCATATGGTTTCTCTCTCTCTTTTTTAAAAGATTTTTATTTATTTATTTGACAGTAATAGAGAGAGAGAGGGAACACAAACAGGGGGAGTAGGAGTGGGAGAAGCAGGCTCCCTGCTGGGAGCCTGATGCAGGGCTTGATCTCAGGACTCTGAGATCATGACCTGAGCAGAAGGCAGATTCTTAACAACTGAGTAACCCAGGCACCCCCAATATTATTTCTCTTATTTCTTTTCTTTTATTGCGCTCATTAGGTTTTCCAGAACAATAGTGAATACAGTAGTGTTTGATAGTAGGCATTCTTGTTTCCTTTCCTTCTTGTAAAAGGATTGCTTTTGAGTTTCACCGATAAATATTTGCTATTGATTGTTCCATAGCAAATAATACTAGATGTCTGTAGTGAAGATTAGCTTCCTTCTAGATAATTAAAGAGGTAAGTTGGGAAGTCAAACATGCTTTGATAAATTATTAGTTTGCATTCTTCTGGCTACAAGTAATAGATACCAGCTCAGTCTACCTTTAACTAGGGAAAAAAAACAGCAACTCTAACAACAGCATTTATATAGGGATGTAGGAAAGAGCTAAACTTGATGTGGGGCTTAGAAGGTCACTCAGATTCTCCCTTCATCTCTCATCTGTTCCTTCCTGTACCTCTTCATTTTATTTGCCTGCTGACCGGTGTTCTCTGTTCGCCAAGTCACAGGGCAAACACATGATTCCCAGACACTCGAACAAGGTCAAACCCCTCCTTTCTATGTTCTCCATCACTCTATTTCTCCATGATCCATTCCAGATTCTAGCAGAAGGAACTCTGGTCAGCCCTACCTAAGTCAGATGCCTGCCCACCCCACCCCCAGGAAACATGGGTGGTCAGGGGACAAAGATGCCTCAATGTGTATTGGCCCAGAGGGTCCCCGTCTGGGTCTGGGGAGATAAGGGGGGCAGACATTCCACAAATGTTGCTTGTGCAGAAAGTGCCTTCAACTCAACAGCAGGAATCCTGGGTTTAGAGTTGAAAGGCTTTAAGTCACATCCTGACTTTGCCCCTGATTCTCTCCTTGACCTTGGGAATATCAAGAGCCCCCAGCCCTCAGTCTCCCCATTTTGCCAGCTTTATTGAGGTATAATTAACAAATACATTTTTATATATTTAACATATACACCGTGATGATCACCACAATCAAGCTAAATGGTGGTTACCATTGTGTGGGGGGGGGGTGCTGAGAACATAGATGATCTATTCCCTCAGGAAATTTCAAGTGTACAGTACAGTTTTATTAACTGGGGTCCCCATGCTGTAAACGAGATCTGTAGAACTTACTCATCCTGTGAAACTGAAACTTGTACCCTTTAGCTAACATCTCCCCATTTACTGCCAACCCCAGCTCGTGGCGACCCCTATTACCCTCCACTTCCTTGCGCTCGACCTTTCAAGATTCCACTTATGAGTGAGATCATACAAGGTCTGGCTTCTTTCACTTAGCATAATGTCCTCCAAGCTCATCAAGTTTGTCTCAGATGGCAAGTTTGCCTTCTTTGTTTGGGGTAAATAATATTTCATTATATGTTGTTTATATATATAATATTTATATACATATCATATATATTCATATCAAATAGATAATATTCATATATATGAATATTCATTATATATCACCTTTTCTTTATCCATTCTTCCATTAGTGGTCCTTTAGGTTGCTTCCTATCTTGGATATCATGAATAAGCATTTTCTCCTGTTTTTATATTTCATTAACAATGCCTCTGCTTCTTGCTTGCAGAGCTCTGGGAGAAAGTGACACCATTATTTATGTGAAAGTATTTTTTGTCCTGTAGCTATCAATTGCATACTTGTTGTGCTTATTTCTTCTTCTGTTTACTCCCTGTTTTTTCCCTCCTTCTTAAAATATAACTTATTTCCTCCTCCTTATAAAAAATGTGTGTACTCATTGTAGGAAGATAAAGGGTGAGCCAGAAGCAGAAAATAACACACCCTTATCCTCCCCTTAACACCAGGTCATACACTAGTCACTGCTTCATTTTTTTTCCTTTTTTCTTTTTTCCCCTACTTTCACTTTTTACACAAAAATAGGAACATTCGAGGAAGTTCTTGGTCCTGAGCGTTTCTTCCTCTTGGGACAGAGTGGGAGTAGTATGTGGAGGCAGAACCTTCAGGGACCCAACATTCTGGAGAGGAAGCAGGAAGTTGAGAGCAAGCCAGACCGGGAATCTCCAACTGCCCCTTCCTCTCTCCTTCTTTGCTCCCTTGAGGGGCCAAGGGGCCACTGCTGGGTGGGGGTGCATGACGGGTACACAGCACCACCAGCTGGGGTGGCAAAGCCCTCCCCCCACCGCCGTGCCTCTCCCTGCCTCTGTCAGCCCCCCACATCTGTACAGTGAAGCTGGACCTGCCTCCCTCCCACCTCAGGACCCTCATCTCTTCATGATTTTTTTCAGTTTTAAGAGCACACGCCCTATTACACTTGCTTAAATTGTGCATATATTCAACTGTAGTGACATTCACTGGTGGGGAGACCCTGCGGGAGATTGGACTTGGGGCACCAAAGCCCCCCACTGATAGTGCTGAGAAACCTGACCTGCCAGAGGTCATGAGCTCTGCCCTCCTGGTTTGCGCTCTCCCTCCCTCTCTCTCTCTCTCTCTCTTTTTTTTAAGAGAGATAGCAGAAGTGCATACTGGGGGGTGGGGAGGGGAGGGGTAGAGGGAGAATCAGAGAGAGAGAGAGAGAGTCTCAAGCAGGCTCCGCACTCAGCGCAGAACCTGACTCGGGCTTGACCCCATGATTCTGAGATCACAACCTAAACAGAAACCAAGTCAGATGCTTAACCGACTGAGCCACCCAGGTGCCCCCTTGCTGGTTTCCTCTTTAGGCTGCTGGGGGTCAGGGGTGGGATCCTGGGGGTGAGGCCAGTTGTTGATGGGGCCTCGGGGTGGGGGTGTGCTTTCCAGGAAGGTGGGTGGAGATTCCTGCCACAAGAGGCCAGGAAAAGTACACAAACAGAGCATAATAGATCAGTTGGTTAAAAACTGGGCTTCTAAATCAACTGTCCGGGTTCAAACTGTGGCTCTGAGATCTTGGGAAAGTCATTTACTCTCCAAACTTCAGTTTCTGCATCTGTGAAATGGGGCTGTTGAGGGACTGGTTGTGGGGAGTAAGCCCTAACCTGCAGTGTTTGTAGACACTCGCCTCCTGGGGCATGTGCAGCACATGCCATCACACATTGTTCCTGAAAAACGCAGATGATGGATGTAAGTGGCTCCCAAAGCATGGATGATAGTAAAATGATTAAGAAGTGATCAGTTTTGAGTATTATTTCCTTTGTTTTCAATACAATTTACTTAACTGTAAGGGCACATAATTTGATTTTTAACAGCAACTGTGTTTAACAAATGGCTCACACGACTTCCAAAAATGTGTGTTTTCTTGCGAGCCCACAGGAGCTGGCTCCAGCCGAGGCTCGGCGGCCACCCCGGCTGGAACGAAGGGAGCAGAGGCGTCAGCATCCCACAGGTCGGTGCCTGGAGCCTTGCCTGGAAAATCAGTCCAGGCCACTGAGGCTGGGCCTTCACAGATTCTCCAAATTCCCAGGTAGTTTTGATCTGATCTAAGTTTGAAAACCGCTGGCTCAGGGTTAGTGTTAGGGTATGAGGGTGCCCAACTAGTGTTCTCTTGAGCAGTGCCAGATCGCCCCATTCTACCATGGGAACCCGTTCTATTGGCAACATCTAGTGGTTCGACCTGATAACTCTTCCTTGCTCCTGCTTGGAATCCACCAAGAAATTACTGGGGAAAGCAGACGGGAAATCCATGTGTGGACAAGCCTGATACCGAGGCCGTAGCCTCTCTCTGGGGGCTGGCGGCTTCCCAGGGCTCCCGGCCAGGAGGAGGCTCCACTGACCCATCAGTGAGCATGGGCCACAGCGCAGGTGCTGCACGAGGCAGGTGCCCAGGGGAGCCTAGCATGTGGTTCCTTGGGGAACTGCCCACCTGGTTTGCCACGCCCCTTCCCAGACTCAGCTGTCAGGTCAGCAGGTCTGATGTGCAAAAGAGCATCAATGACAGATGCAGGAGAGGAAGAATCTCCTCTCCTTCTCCCCAAGATGCAGTGCGGCCTTGCTATTGCAGGTGTGGTCTGTGGGTCCGCAGCATGGGCCTCTCTGGGGAGCTGCTTCGAGATCCACCCCCACCTGGGATTCACAGCCACCCAGCCAGCCCCCAGGGATTCCCAGCCAGTGGAGAGACATCTTGTGGAAAGGAGCAAGGGGGATGGGAATGGGAGCTCTTGAAGGGGGGGGGAGTCCACCCACTTTTGTCTTGTGGTGGTTATTTATTCTTTTTAAGGTTTTATTTAATTTATTTGTCAGAGAGAGAAAGAGAGAGAGAGAGAGCACAAGCAGGAGGAGAGGCAGGCAGAGGGAGAAGGAGGTTCCCCGCTGAGCAGGGAGCCCCATGCAGGACTCCATCCCAGGACTCCGGGACTATGACCTGAGCGGAAGGGAGACCCTTAGCCGACTGAGCCACCCAGGTGTCCCCATCATCTTAAGTATATAATTCGAGGATTTTTTTGTCTGTTTACAGAGCTGTGCCACTGGCACTACAATCTAATTTTAGAACATTTCCATCACCCCCAGAAGAATTCTTGTGCCCATTTACAGTCATCCTCATTCCCATTCCAGCCTTAAGCAAACACGAATCTACTTTCTCTCTCTTTAGATTTGCCTTTTGGGGACATTGCAGAGAAACGGAATCAGACAACGTGTGTTGTTTGAGCTCCCCGCCCCCCGCTATGTTGCAATGTAATTGGCATACAGCGTGGTGTCTGTTGAAGGTGTGCGGTGTGGTGATTTGGTGCACGTCTGTGTGGCCAAATGATGATCCCTATAGCCTTGGCGGACGCCTGCATCCCATCACTGCATCACCCTTTCCTTTTTGTCCTGGTGAGAACACTGGAGATCTACTCTCTTAGCAACTTTCAAGTACATGATACAATGTTGTTAATTCTGGTTGCTGTAGGTCAGATCCCAGGAACTTAACTCCTCCTCTAGCTGGAAGTCTGTCCCCTTTGACCAACATCTCCCCAGTTCTCCCACGTCCCCAAGGGCTTGGTCTGGTTTGTTCACTACTCTAGCTTTAGCACCAGGGGGTTGGAATGAATGCGGGTTTGTGTATTTCGGTGGGAAAAGGGGGCTGGAATCTGGAGCTCAGGGGCGGGGTTAGCATCCCTGCTGGGCTGCTGGCCAACTGTGGAGTCTTGAACCAGACACTTCATATCTCTGAGGCTCAGTATTCCTGTCTACAAAATGGGGTTAGCAACAGCTGCCTTAGAAACAAGACCATAAGGTGGCAGAGAGCAGAGGCCCAGGCCCCGCTGTTGAATACAGGCAGTGTGTTCTCTAAAAACACTTTATTTATTTATTTATTTTTAAGATTTTATTTATTTATTTGACAGACAGAGATCTCAAGTAGGCAGAGAGAGAGAGGCAGGTAGAGAGAGAGGAGGAAGCAGGCTCCCCGCCGAGCAGAGAGCCTGATGCAGGGCTCGATCCCAGGACCCTGGGACCATGACCTGAGCCAAAGGCAGAGGCTTTAACACACTAAGTCACCCAGGCGCCCCTCTAAAAACACTTTAAATGTGCAGTGACTCAGTGCGTGTGTGTGTGTGTGTGTGTGCACGTGCACGTCTGCATGCATATCCCTGTGTGTTTTTGTTTGTGTGTCTCTGCGTGTTCGTGTATCTGTGTGTGTGTCTGTGTGCTTTGGGGGAGGCCAGCAGGAGTGGGAAAAGTCCAGAAGGTAGAAATCCCCCAGGTTTGGGTTTTGGGGGAGGCCATATTTTAAACTCACATCTCTAGGGTGACCTTTGAGTCCAGCCGCGTCTTTTGGGATTACACCCGAGATGTTTTTCATATTTTGGGGTTTCTTTTCCTTTCTGGTTTTCATCTTCGCTCCGAGACCACAGAAGTTCGGCTGCCGCCGCCGCCAGTGGCGCGGGCCTGTGCACAGGGTCCTGGTTGTTCCAGAGCCTGGATCTCAGTGACAGAGTTTCCCCTCTGTTTATCCAGCAGTCACACCTGATTAATCTAAATCAATTTGCAAATGTCTTTATTTACATGGAAAATCCTTTGGATAAACAAGGACTCCTGTGATATAGTACACACTGGAGCAAAAATATCCCAGCTCCTTCTTTGAAAAAAGCTTCCCGACGTGCAGACACTCAAGCCATCCCAGACTGTTTTCAGTCTGGCCCAGTGGAATCGCATGTGCCTGGTCTGACGCGAACACAGAAAGGATCCTTGACCAGTTTCTGCAGAACCTGCTACTCTTGCCTCAGATGATCCAGCTTAAGAGGAAGAGTCAGAATCAGGCTGGCATGAGCCCCCTGAGGAGGTCTACACTCGGGGGGACTGTGGTGCCTGCGTGTTTCCCAAAGCCAACAGCACCCAGCACCATGAACTTGATGGCTTAAAAACTATGGACGTGCACACTCGCAGAGTTCTGGAGGTGAGCAACGTGACATCTGGGTGTCGGCAGTGCTGTGCTCTTTCAATGGTTCTAAGGAGTTCTAACAGTTCCTAGCTTCTTGCTCCCTTCCCATGGATCCCCACAACCCCTCGGTGTTCCTATCCTTCCCCTATATCCCTCAGGTCTCTCCTTCCATCATCATATGGCTTTCTTTCCTGCGTGTGTCCTTCCCTGTGTCTCTTTTCTTACAAGGACACCAGTCCTACTGGGTGAGGGGCCCTTCCCTTTGCAATATGACTTCATCTTCACGGATTCCATCTGCAAAGACCCAGTTTCCAACTAGGACCCTCTCGGAGGTCCTGGAGGTTAGAACTTCAACATATCATTTTTGAGGGACACAGGGCACCCCATCCCAGTAAGAGGTTTGGGGCAGGAACCTCTGGTCCCGCAGCCCAGCCCTGCATTCTGCTGCTGGCAGAGAGGGGCAGAGCATGGTTTTCTCCCCGAGACTTGGATTCTGTTTCTGGACGATGACAGGGACGGCACTCTCCCTGGCTGCGCTGAGCTGGGATCAAGGAAGTGATGTGACTGCTTGGCACAGAGCTGGGCCCCCCAGAGTGTTGGTTCTGTCTCCTTTCTGCAAGCAAGTCTGGCTGTGAAGTGGGAAATGCTTGTCTTCTACACTTCCAATTGGAAAAGTTTGCAGGGCCCGGAAGCCTTGCTGTGATAAGTGAGACCCACGCTAAAATTTTCAGACCACAGTTGGCAATGTATATGGGATGGTAAGGAGAGGGGGTCTTTAAGTGGGACCGCAAACCTAGAGCTTTCAGCTGGGTCCCGGTGGTTGCACAAACGCAACATGGTAACCACACGGACTCTGTGCGTTTCAGGAGTGGTTTCGTGTGTTGCAGATGGAGCTGTTACTAAATAAAATGTGAGATTCCCCAGTATTCAGATCTGAAGGTCAGACTCGGTCTTGCTTCTGCCCTTCCTCTAAACCTTGGGTACGTTCCATGGAGCGCTGAGGTTGGATCTAAACTGTGAGACTCTGTCTCTCTGTAAACTGTGAGTCCTGAGCACTGGGTGACTGCGCTATTTATTTCTTGACCCAGAATATTCCAGTTATTTCTTGCTGCCTAACAGACCACTCCAGTGCTTCGTGGTTTAAAATAGTATGTTATTTACTCTTATGGTGCTGGGGGTCGACTGGGCTCAGCTGGGTGGTTTCATCTGCCTCCCACACAGTCACAATGGGACTAAGGCTGGTGCTGGAAGCATTGGAGAGTTGCTTGCGCATCTGACGGGGAAGCCTGGGCAGCTGGGGCTCCTGGGGCGCTCTGATCTCAGGGTGCCCCCTCCGAATGGCTTCTTCCCTGTGGTGCTTTCAGGAAGCATGGAGGTCTGCGTTGCTCAGGGCCCCAAAAGCACAGGCCTCAAAGGGAGAGCCAGGTGGAGTCTGCCTTGCCTTGGAGGCTCTGAAGTCAGAGCACAGTCACTTTCCAGAGAGTCACAGAGGCCAGCCCATATTCAAGGGGAAGGTGATCAGACTCTGTCTTTGGCTGGCAGGAACACCAAAGGACTTACAGACATGTTTTACAACCTCCACAGGATGGACAGGGGTCACCAGCTTATTTGTTTTTTACTAAACAAAGGGGACAAGAACACCACTCAGGCATTTGGAGATCCAAGCATTAGATATAAATTAATTAAACTATTAGTGGAATTCTGAAGAGACAGATTCATGTTCATGTGCTAGATTTTTTTTTTAGGATTTTATTTTTTTTATTTGAGAGAGAGAGAGAGCATAAGCAGGGGGCGTGATCGCAGAGGGAGAAGCAGATGCCCTGCCGAGCAGGGAGCCAAACGCAGGACTCGATCCCAGGACCCTGGGATCATGGCCTGAACTGAAGGCAGACACTTAACTGACTGAGCCATCCAGGCTCCCTCTTTTTGTTTTTCTTTAAGATAAAGGTGGCATGGGTGGTTAGTTTGACCTTTGTCTCCTCAGAGATCAGTATCCACAGAAAGAGTTATAAACCGCAGCTGATGCTCGTGGGGCCATCTTACTGCCCCAAGAAATGTCTATTGTCGTAAGAAACACTTGGAGGATTCATTTGATAGGAAATTGCTGTAGCTACCTGTGCAAACTGTTTTTACCTTATCTCAAGACTTTCCTTTCTCTTTGCTGCCACGAGAGGGATTATTCCCAGCAGGAGAGCAGACCTCACAGAGAACACACAGTAGGTGCGCCATCCATGTTTGCTCTTTTGACTTGCTACAGACAGCATCGGCGGATTCCTGCCTGTGGGTAAGCGGACACAGTGACAAAATGGCCGGGATTGGCACCACCCATCAAGGCATCAAGTTTTGCTCTGTCACAGAGCTGTATGCAGAGCGACAGGTGTGTTAGTAAGGATTCCAGAAACAGAACAGCTCGAGTGTCATAAGGGATTTGTTCCAGGCATTAGACTTTACACCTTTACGAGAAGCAGTTAAACAGTCTACATCCGTGTGTTGCCCTCGAGTCTGTTGTGGGTCCGAGCCCAGCAGGGCCAGCCAGCAGAAAGAGAAGACAAACACGCAGGTGGGAAAACAAAGTCCCATGGGAACCCAGGAAGATGAGCTGGAATCCGCTGGAAGGCTGCATCCCATTGGATCCCTGGCTGGTCTTTCATTTCTTCCAAGCTCACATCCTAGATGCCTTAAGGCGTGCTACGGAAGACCTAGGTGCTTCTCTGCAGAAGCATCTGACTCAGATGGGCACGGACAAGTTCCTACACATAAGCCCCTGCAGCTACAGCAAGCCTGGGGGCTGGGACAGGGTTGTCGGGGCGGCGGGGTGGGGGGCTGCGGGGTGGGTCTTCAGGTTGACCAGATGGCCTTGGCTTCCCTTTGTGGGGGAAGAGGGTGCAGGTACCCATTGCTGGTAGACACGCAACTGTTACAACTCCTCAAGGAGTAACCTGGCAAAATGTACGAAAATTACAAACACATGCCCCTTTGGCCGGGAATCCCACACCTGGGAATCCCGATCACACAGATAATGGAAGAATATACGTTCACAGTCGAATGAATTGTGGATCCTTCCTAATGATTCGTAGGACTTCATGAATAATTACAGTAACGGATAACTCTTGATTCATTGAAAGGAATAAATTGGCCTTCCCCCTGTCTGGGGCCCCGGAGCACGAGGTATTCAAAGAGCGAAGCCGAGGTCAAGTGAGTATGCTTTGAACCCATTTTTTTTTAAACAACGACAAAAATATTTTGGGTATGTATATATGCTTGTATGTGTGTAGCCATTATACATTTAGAAGTGATTTTACAAGCATGGGGAGAGTGTGGGGAAAATAAATACAAGGTTGCTAAAACTGGTTAAGTAGGATAGAGAGAAGAAGGAGCAGGGAGCCTCACAGAGAGAAAAGCAGGGATAAGACTGGTTCGGGGCAGTTGGCGGCTCAGCTGGTGGAGTATAGGACTCTTGATCTCTGGGTTGTGAGCTTGAACCCCATGTTGGATGCAGAAATTACTTAAAAAAATAAAATCTTAAAAAAAAAATACTCTGGGGCGCCTGGGTGGCTCAGCTGGTTAAGCATCTGCCTTCAGCTCAGATCATGATCCCGGAATCCTGGGATCGAGCCCCACATCCGGCTCCCTGCTTGGCGGGGAGTCTGCTTCTCCCTCTCCCTCTGCTCCTGCTTGTGTTCACTCTCTCTCAAATAAATAAAATATTAAAAAAAAAAAAAAGACTGGGTCAAACACAGATCTAACACTGGTGGATGGACATGATCTCATTTAGGCCAGAATTCAAGATGACATATGTGTGTTTATGTGTAGTTTATCTCTACCGATATTCTTTACCTTTACCCTTCTTAGGCTTAATTTATATATACATAAGTTGTTTTATCCCCACTTACTGTCACTCTCTCTGTCTTCATAATTAGAGTCTGTCACTTTCAGACAATGTATAGATGGTTTCTTTTGTCCATTCCGATTATTCTGTTTTAATTAGAATGTTTAGACCATTAACATTTCTTTCTCTCTCTCTCTCTCTCTTTTTTTTTTTTTTTTTTTTTTGAAGATTTTATTTATTTGACAGAGAGAGAGACAGCGAGAGAGGGAACGCAAGCAGGGGGAGTGGGAGAGGGAGAAGCAGGCTTCCCGCGGAGCAGAGAGGCCAATGTGGGACTTGATCCCAGGACCCCGGGATCATGACCTGAGCCGAAGGCAGACACTTAACGACTGAGCCACCCAGGCACCCCTAGACCATTAACATTTCATGTGATTATTGCTATGATTGTATTTAGATCTGCTACTTTATTATTTATTTTTGGTTTGTCCCTTTGATATTTTTGTGCCTGCTTGTGAGAATAATTTTAAATTCACAGAGAAGGTGCAAAGATGGCTACGGACTGATTGTGCCCCCCTCCCCCACCACCTGTACGTCCAAACCCTAACTGGTGTTTGCAGGTGGGGCCTTTGTGATGTGATTAGGGCCTGAGGGTGGAGCGGGCCTGAATGGGATTTGTGGCCTTGTAAAAAGGAGGAGGAGATTGGGATCCCCCTCTTTCTCCCCCTCTGTGTGAGGACATAGCAAAAAATAGCCATATGCAAACCAGGAAGAGGACCCTCCCCCTAACTGACTGTGCTGGCCCCCCTTGACCTTGGAGGTCTCACCTCCAGAGCTATGGGAAATAAACCTCTGATGTGAGCAACACACCCCTCCCTCCAACCCCCGCTGAAACTGACATGAGCCCCCCCCCCCCCTCGCTGAAACCAACAAGGACAGCAGTACAGGCAGTTCTGGGCCGGTTCACCCACTTTCCCATTGTTAACATGTTCCATGAGACCTCACCACGGTACTTCTGTCACAAGTGAGACACCAACGCGGCACGTTACCTTTAACTGCGCTGCAGACTGTTTTGGGGATTTCACCAGGTTTTCCATCGATGTCCTCTTTCCAACCCAGGGTATCACCTTGCGCTTAGTCAGTTTGTCCTCTTAGTCTCCTTTGGTTTCTAATAGTTTCTCAAGTCTTGCCTTGTTTTTCATGACCTTGACAGTGTTGAGGGATCCTGGCCAAGTATCATGTAGAATATTTCCCAACTTGGGCTTGTGGGATGTTTTTCTCATTAGACTGGGGTTATGGGGTTTAGGAGAGAATACCAATGGAGTGAAGTGCCCTTCTTGTCATGGCCTATCGGAGACACGTCATTGGTGACGTTGACCTTCACCACTTGGTTAAGGGGGATTGTTTGCCAGGTTTCTCTCATGGGAAATTACTATGTTTTCCCCTTTCCATGCCCTTTACCTCTTCGGAGGCAAGTCACTAACTAGCCCACGTGTAAGGGGGAGGGGGAATTCAGCTGTACCTTCTCAAAAGGAGGTATCCACATATATTATTTGAAATTCTTTTATAGGGAAGGTTTGTTTCCTGTCCCTATTTATTGATTTACTTGATTATTTATAAGTATGGATTTGTATATATTTACTTTTTGCTTTAGGTTGTAATTTAAAATTATGTTATTTATTTTGTTCGGATTGTTTCAGTTGTGGTCACTGAGAGATCTTTCAGATTGGCTTCTGTTTCTGTGTGACATGTCCCTACTCTTTAAGGCTTTATGAGGACATCTACCCTGCACTTTTCAACTTTTCAGACATATGAGCCAATAAAGCCCCCCCCCATATTGCTTAAGCTAAATTGAATTAGATATCTGTCAGTGGCAAGCAAAAAGAGATCTGATAAATGTATGTATCTATATATATTATAAATAATATATCTAGTATATAACATATAATATGTACCAGACTTAGCTCAGATCTGTGAAGACTGTTAAAATTATTATTTACATTTGTTAAAAATATCTTGAAGTAGACAAAAAAAATGACCATACTCAAAATTTGGGCCAATGTAGTTACTGGCCTTAAATAGATAATTTAACTTGGAGCTTCCTAGCAGCCAGAGCAAGAAGAGAAACAGGATGACTTCTGTAATACTTGTCTTATTAAAGGAAACATATCAGTCTCTTAAGAGAGATAACATTATCTTTGATCCAAATGTTGCAAATATTTTCTCATGAGCATTCTTACTATGAGGATTTCAAGCAGTGTAAGGATGTTTTAAAAATGCTGCAACATTCCAATATAAAAGCAAAGAGATGTTATTATTTCAGTGTAATTTAGTAAAGATGTTTCTGTAAGAAGATAACCTCTTATAGTCCTGAAACCATCTCTTTCATGTTCTAACCTGATACAGACCAAGAGCTTATGGAACTGAAGGAATGGATGGATAGCCTTTGTCTTAGACTATCTTCCTCCGATAGCCTTAGGATTGTTGCCCAAATAGTTCTCCAAAAATAATGCCCATACTCAACACGCACATATTACTGAAAGGGCACTAATCTGTAAGTCAGAATTCCAGCCCTAGTATTTGATCTAGAGATTTAACTCTGCAGTTTCCACCGTCATGAAAGAATTTTGTGTCTATTTTCTATCAGTCCAGCAAACGCCATTTAACTTCTCTGCAGAATTTAATGGGATTCTTCATGAACGAAGAAAGTGCTCTGTAACGCACTGAGGATAGCAGGTTTGTAAGGCAAAGGGGAAGTAAGCCCGTGGGAAATCTCCTCCCAGGGGCAGCTGGGTGGCTCAGTCAGTAAAGCATCCGACTCTTGAACTTAGCTCAGGTCATGATCTTGGGGTCCTGGGATCGAGCCACATTGGGCTCCATGCTTAGTGGGGAGTCTGCTTGGGATTCTTTCCCTCTGCCCCTCCCTTCACTCACACTCTCTTTCCAAAATAAATACATCTTTAAAAAAAAAAAAAAAAGACAGAAAGAAAATCTCCTCCCAAATATTTGCTTGTTTTCCTCTTGCTCTTTCCTTTCCTTGTACCTTCACGTATCCCACACCTTGGCATCGGTGGGCAGAAACAGGGACTGCTGAGCATTCCATCCCCACCCCTCTGGATCTACATTAGAGCCCCAAACCCATATTCTTTTGCCTTAAAAGAGCCCACCCAACCACCGGCTGGTTCGCCTCCTGATTTGAATGCCATCTCTAGAAAGCTTTACCTTCTAGCGGCTAAGTGGGTTAATCTGCTTACTAAGGGTTTGGCTGCTTTTTGACTTCCAGTGGTATTTTCCTGCTACGGGCAAGCTCTCTCTTTTGACATCAAGTTTCTGTAGTGCTGTTAGGATTTCGAGTGTGAGAGATTAGCCGTTGCGAAAGACTTCAAGTCAGGCAGCTCTGGTAGAGCTCATGATTTCCAGTCCCCAGAGACAGGTGGCTTGGAGGAAACCCCAAATAGCATGCTGACCCCAGGTCTTAGGGGAACAATTCATTTGAAAAGCTCAGGGTCCCGGTCCAAGACATCGTGGCCAAAATGTCCACCGGCCATGCACAGCCCATCAGCCTCACCCGAGGTTTACTGAATTTTTCTTTAAGTCATTTTGTGTTTTAAAGTTTAAATACATTTATTTAAAAATGAAACATGGTGGCCCTGCCCAGCCAGGGCTGGAGGCCCTTCCAGCTCCAGGAGCTCTGGCCGTGGAGCTGGGAGGCCTTCAGGGGCTCCATATGGACTCATCCACCAGCTCAAGCACCTGTCAGAGCCTCATGTGTCCTTCCACAGAACCCGAAGGTGGTCCAGAGGGGAGAAACAGGACCAGGCCAGGCCAGTGAGGCCCAGACAGTGGTCCTGGCACCTCTCCACAGGCTTCTGTCCTGTCCTCCTCCCACATCCAGGCTTATAGCTGCCCCAGACCCCACCAAACCAACGTTTCCCCAGAGGGGCTCAGCTTCCTCCATTTGCTCCTGCTTTGTTTGCTAATAGTAAGAGCAAATTTGAAATAGGATAGTTCTACATTCAGAAATACTTCTTTGTCCTGAAAGTGCTTTTTACAGTCTCAAAGTTCCCAGAGCTTCCAGACCCAGCGGCTTGTGGCCTGTGGGGGCGTCGTTTGGGGAAAGTCTGAAACTCTCCACTGTGAGCCCAGCATTTTCCAGCCCCTGGATGGGGGGTGGGGGGTGGGGAATGGGGAGGGACGCTGTGCTCCTAAGATCGGTCCCCTCAGCTTAGCCCCTTCCCTATTTGTCCATGAAAGTGGGAGATGGGGCTGACGTCACAGGAGCCTCGCAAAGAAGACACTGTGAGCTTTTCAACTTCTAACAGGTGACACCATTTTTGTCTGTAAAAGGAGACTTTGCAAAAATGAGTCAAGTTTGGAAGGACAGGTGTGCACGGACTCAGTTCTGCAGTTCTGAGGAGGAGAAATGCCTGAATCAAGCTGTGTGCTGCTTTGGCAGGAAACTGCTCCTGGCTCCTCCATCCAGTCTCGTGGCTGGAGCTCCGCGCCACGGAAGAGGCTGGACGGGAGCACGGGTGCTAGTCCACAATCCCCCGGATCCGGTCTATGGAGACCAGTGGAGGACTCTGGTCCACAGGGGTGCGGGTAGGAAGGATGCCCGAGGGCTCCCATTATGCTGGGGAAGGGGTGCCGTGACGGTTGTGGAGGGTCAGAAAGTGACTGGCGTGGGATCATTTTCAGTTCAGCATTCAGCCTAACTTCCACGGTCTTTTGCGATTTTCGTGACAGCACAGAGCCCCTGTTAAACGGTGGCCTTCCCTAACCTCAGAATAATGCGATATATCTTCCACGACCTAATGTTTGGACCCTACTCACCCCATCACGGAGGGACTTCATCACGGAGGGCGTTTTGTGATAGAAAACTCGGTGACAGGAGGCATGGTCCGACCTCAAGTCCCTGGAAGCCGACTCCTGAAATATATGTTTAAAGAGGCACATTCTGAAATTCATAGAAAAGGAAGAGGACACAAAAAGGGATCTCTACATCATTGTAGTCGAAGGAACACAAATACGGTTTGCCGCGAGGAGGTGAAAACCACTGCGGAGGAAACACTCCTAAGGGGGACTAGGACTGATGAAAATATAGCAGTGTCCAATTCTGGCTCAGGCTCTCGGCTGGGGAGGCTTCTCGAACCCAGACCTGCCTGCTCGTCATCATCTTTCTTCTAGAGGTAATCAGCCGTCCCATAAGGGACTTTTGGCACTGTCGCTGAAGGCTGCCTAAAGCCTTCTTCCATGTCCCAACTCTTGGGGGTCCCCGGCTGCTAAAAAGAGACCAGACATTGCCTACACATCACCTGGGCTTCGACCCCACCTTTGCCCTTCGTAGCCATGTGACCCTGGCCAAGTTCCTGACCCTCTTGGTTCTCCCATCTGTGGCAACTGTAAGGCTGATTCCTCCCTTTGAGATCTGTTCAACAGTGATTGGAGATTCCCATCAAGGACAGTGCTTACCTAGCACATAGTAGCCACTTAATACATGGTTTCAGTGATACGTAGACCTGGAAGTCCAAGGCAGGACACGGGGACTCCAGACTCCTTCAACTGGTGGGCGGAGCACAGCATTTGTCCGTGACGTGTATATATTACAGAAATCAAAGGACGGGTTAAAGTCTGTCATCTTACGGTTCCGACACAGCCATTTCACCCTCCTTCTGTCGCATCGCTGCCTCTGTAATGTTTTTCAATCTGTTTTTTCAATTAGCAATAATCGTGCCTCGGATAAACCTCATTTGGCTACGATACTGCCACTGCGCAAAGCTTCAATCTGTTTTTTGCACTGAACATCATAATGTGAACATTTCCCCTTTTGCTTCTCAGTCTCTCCCAAACAGCACCAAGTCAGGGTGCTCCCGATCGCGGGGTCCGTGGATTATCTTCAGTTACGAGCAGCTACATCGAATGCTCTGCGGACGACCACAGTGTTCTGACCCTTCGACCTCATTGTTCAGCCCATTACAACACATAATTCTAGAGAGCATTGGGAAAGCATTTTCTATCTTACACAGTGAATTCACATGATTTTTAAAAATTTTTTCCTACAAGATTGGGTCCTTAGAAAAATTCCTAGCAGAAAAAGCCAAACAAACAAACAAACAAACAAAAACCAAACAAAACCTTTTTTTTTATTACAGACAATGAACATTTTTCATGGCTCTCCAGATAACGGCCAAGTTGCTTTCTCCCAGGGTTAGCAAACGTACAAGAGCCCAGTCCGTGACTTGGCTTCTCTCCTGTAGTAACAAGACATCTGAGCATGGATGTGTGTCTGTCTTACTACCCTCGTTGTTATTGTGTTTATTTTTTTCTCCCAGTTTAACAGTACCCTCTTCTTTGTACTACAGATCTGTTTTTCATGAGTTTTCCCTCAGAGCTGATGGTTGGGTTTCCATCGTGACCAACGGTCAGAACCTTCAAGAGCAGGGACCTGTTGCAAAGGACACATTGAAGCGCGAGCCTTAGTTTTATGACCACAGGACAAAGGAGCCAGAACAGATACCCATTAACTCATGGGTAGGCAGCCTGGGAAGCAGGTGTTGGTGTTATGCCCAACTTGCTGTGGAGGAAACTGAGGCTTGGCAATATTGGGTAACTTGTCTGAGGTTGTATTTGTAGTTAAGTGCCAACTCTCTCTAAATCATAGGTTTTTTGGGATGCCTGGGTGTCTCAGTTGGTTAAGCGTCTGACTCTTGGTTTCAGCTCAGGTTAGGATCTCAGTGTCATGAGACTGAGTTCTGCGGTGATAGGCTCTGTACTCAGCTGGGAATCAGCTTGAGAATCTCTCCCTTTTCCTCTGCCCTTTCCCTTTTGCCCTTGCCCCGCCCTCGCTCGCACTCTCTCTCTTTCTCTCTCTAAAATAAATAAATAAATAAATCTTTCAATCATAAGTGCTTTGCCATGCTGCATGGATTATACTGAAAGACACTCCAGGGAGAGAATTTTGCTAGCCCATGTAGAAGTTCCCGCCCTCCTCTTAGCCCCGGATCTGCTCACTGTCTCCATAGGCTCTGCAAATCAAAGTACCCTTCCCATTAACTTTAACAAGGTGGCTACGAAGACCTTCAAAAGAGACTCTCCTTCCCTTCTTTAAAAATGGAATCAGATTCTAGGAGAACTTCTGTTTTAAGTAAAGGCTGTAGCAAATCATCAGAAATTAGATTCTCCGCTGGTAATTTATCAAAGGAATTCCCTCTTTGAGTAGCAACTCATGATTTCTGAGAGAGATGAAAGGAGCCAGAGAGCCCATATATCTTAATAATTGTAAAGTTAAATGCCCACAGGAACCAGAAGAACTTCAAGTGAGTGATGCAGGACAATAGGGAGTGGTGGGGACTGTGGAAAACAAGACACATGTCTCTGTATGGAGGTCATATGGCTCAGTTCCTGCAGAGTGTCACCACAAAGGAAATAGGCCCAGTATTTCTAAACCTTTTAGTCTTCAAGAGATGCTGGAATTCTAGATTTTTAGGTGAAATCTGCCCATTTTTAGAAGGGAGAAATAGGTTTGGAGTCTAAGAGAGAAAAATGCACCCAAACACCAAAGGTGCCTGCCAACGGACTTTAGCTGAGGGCAAGCAGCTGTGAGCTTTGATCTAGGGGAACCATCTATTTTACTGAGGAGAAAGCTGAGACCCAAAGACACGGACTGTCCATATGAATCATTCTGTGCTAATGGTTTAGGGGCCTTAAGAGAGAAGAAGTTGCATTGTCAAAGTACAGCATTTTGAAGTCCTGGGGAAGGCCGTTTAGGTGCACTCATGGCTCACTGTGAACTTTAATGTTTATTGATCACTCACGACGCTCTAGGCCCTGGAAAGAAGTGTGTCTCCTTGGTCATTATAGCTAACTGCTTCATCCACTTTGCCAACGGAGGAGCTGGGGCTCATGGACGATGGGTCAGAATAAAGGGCGGGCCAGCTTTCAAGGGTGCCTGACTCCAAAGCCTGTGTTCCTTCTGCTGCTGTTAGCTGTCTTCTTAGGTAGTGAGCCTCCTGTCCCAAGCAGAGCCCCTACAGTGAAAAAAGATTCTTCTAGTGGGTAAGCAGGTGGGACCTGATGCTCCTGGAGGCTCCTTGGAGTGGCACTTCTGATGTTTTGGCACATTGTGGTTCTATGTTGGGGACACTGTTCCTATGCACTCTGGGGTGTTTGGTGGCATGTCTGGCTTCTACCCAGGGAACTTCAGCATTCCTAGATGTCAGCAACGCCCCTCTCTGTCCCCAGCTGTGACAACCCAAACTATCTTTAGACAGGGTCCAATGTCTCCTGGGAGCAAAATTACCGCACTTCGGAAACACTTCTTCAAGGCTTGAGATTCTCGTAAATTTGGGATTAGTGGTTTTCTCGTTAGTTTGGGAGCAAAGAAAGGGAAACAGACTAAGATCAGTGGATCCTCCGGGGACCTCCTGTGCAACTTCTCATAGAATCGTCACCATAGGTAGGAGGGAGGGCTGTCACCCCTACTTCACCGTGTAGGATAAAGACACTCCCCAGGGGCTCAATGAATCATGGCCATCATGGAGGACGTGATAGACACGTGCATGTCCTAATATATGGGGCTTTTTACCATATAAGCATTGCGACGAGAAACAAACATGCAATATGCAAACAGAATAGGGAAAGATCCTGAGGAACATTTAACCAGAGAGGAAATAATTGAAGACAAAGGCAGAAAGCAATGAACTAGAGAGTAACTAGCACAATAACAAAAATAGAGGAGAGGATTGAGATCAGGGTTGGTCTTTTGATTATATTCGTAGGATTCATAGGAAAAACAGTGCTCATAAGACTGATGAAAGAAAGATGCAAACAAATAAAGTACAAACCTCTATGGAGAAAGTTTAAATGTTTGATATGAAAGAACAAAAAAAAAGGTCTGAAAAATGAGGAAACACTCCTGTTCTTTCATAGCATTACTTAACATTACGAAGATGTCAGGCATCCGCAGTAAAGCTATCGTTACAACGCAGGCTCAACCGAATCTCAGTTGGATTTTTGGGGGAACTCCATAAACTTGTTCTAAAGTTTTCTTGCAAGAATAAATGTCCCTGGATAGCCGAGTCAACTCTGAAAATGAAAAGCGGAGTCAAGATTTTCCCTCCCCGGGGACGCGGCGATGAAGACAGCATGGGACAAAGACTGTCCCACTGGAGCCCCGAGCAGAACGGGAAGCTCAGAGACCAAGTCATGTGTGCAGGTGGGAACTCAGCGCAATAAAGGGGTACGGACACATCAGTGGGGGAGCACGAGCAGTCTCGTGGTTGGAGTTGGAAGAATGGACCCACCAAATGGAGGGAAAGAGAAGCCTAGATCCCTTGCTAATGATGCCACTTACAAAAGGGGTTCCAGGTGGAAGAGACTTACATCGGAAAGGGAAGGCTCAGTTATCCGTAGGAAATAACATGGAAGAAAATAATAGAGGATTCTTGTGGGAACTCCGTGTGTGTGCTGGTGTGTGCGTGTGTGTGCGTGTGTGTGTGTGTGTGTGTGTGTGTGTGTGTAAAGCAGAGACCGTAAGACAACTCCAGGGATGGATTTGATTATAACACAATCGAAGGTTTCTATCTGGGAAGGACACCTCGGAACACGGTCACAGACAGGTACATGTAGAGACGTACTTGCAAGGTTCCAGCAGACGAGGGATAATATTGAACATATCCAAGAAATTTCTGCAAAAACAAGAAAAAACAGGAACTGCAAGGAAAAACTGGAGAAAGGGGGTAACGAAACCCAAAAGACTAACCAGAAAATGAAGAGAAGGCTCAAAGTCTGCAACCAAAAGCGCGATGCTGAGTAAAACAACAAGCCGTCACTTACCCCGTTAGGCTGGCCAGGACACGAGCTGTCACTTACCCCGTCCGGCTGACCAGGACAAAAACCCAGAGAGCAGGATAATGCTAAATGCCTGGGGGATGTGCCTGGCTGGTGGAACCGTCAGACACTTGTGGCTGTCCTAGAGAGTGACCTGGCCGGCCCTTGGTGTCATTGGGGTGTATGTGTGTTCCCCACGACCGTGCCATTCCCCTGGGATTGCTATTTCTCAGTGAAAATCTCACACATCTCCATCAGGTGACATATACAAATATTCATCGAGGGTTGTTGGGGCGTGCAGAGGGAGTCTAGCATGGGTCCTGGGGGAACGGGTCCATGAGATGCGCTGGACGAACACGGCGGAATACAGGAACACCACACAGGAGTTAGCAGAAGAGTTACAGATCTGAGGGCTGCGTGAATAAAGCAAGAAGTAGGAGAAATATGGCCCAATCCCGGTTCTGTAAATTCAACACGGGCAGGAGACTATGACGCATAAGGGGCGTGCGTGTCGGAACGTGTGTGAGTCTCCCCGTGGGAGACAGCATAGGGAGGGGATGAGTCTGAAAGAGAAGAAGTAAGTAAGTGAATGCCCTGAGTTGACCGATGGTGAGTGTGAGCCACGAAAGGAGCGTGATGATGAGGTCAACCAACACCTTGCCCTGGAGTTAAAAGAATATATTGTTTTAAGAAAATAAAACCCTCTGCCATTGTGCTGCTGGGGGGAATGGTCAGAATCCCCAGCCCACTTGTCATTCGCAAGACTGATGTTCTCCGTCCAAGCTGCGGGTCTGGTCCTGATTTGGGGTCTCCCTGTCACAGCTCCTTCCGACATCGCGGCTGTCGTGTCGAATCTTCCTGGCCTTGCCTGCCGAGCAGAAAATCAAGCCCCGTGTCTGCACAGCCCAGGGTGGGTGCCTTGTCGTGAACAAGCTGAGGAAACTCAGAATGATGTCATGGCCATGGGTCTTCTGGGTGAAAATGAGAAAAAGTCCTCACCTAGTATCCCAGCCAACATTTGCAGACTGTAAATAGGAACCTTCGAGGCGAAAACTAGGCAGTCCCCATGCAGCTGCTACGGAAATCTTTGGCTTGGGAGGTATTTGGGCCAGAATGCGGTAGAACAGAGGGCTGGAGGATGTGCTTGTACTGATATTTTATCCCCTCGCCCCAGTGGGAGCTTCCGGATTTTGGGTGCTGCAGAGCACACAGCTGGACCCAGCAACAGAATCAAGAGGACGATATTTATTTATGTATCTATTACCTGCTATTTGTCGATTACCCACTTTGTGCCAAGTACCAGGACGGGACCGTCACGGAAGTTGTTGCTAATTCTTATGACCCCCCCATGTAGAGAAGGAGTTTGGATCCCAGGTACTGAAAGGAAAAGAAAGGAGAAAGGAAAAAGCAGATACCTGAACTCTTGAAAGGCCTTCCGGACTCTCTATCGCATGGGTTGCCTCTTCCCCGCGGAGACGGCTGTGGCGAGAAGCCTGGCTCGAATCCCTGAAGCACAGTGCTGGGTATCCTTGGGCAAGACACTCAACCTTGCTGAGCCACAGATTCCTCATCTGCCAGATGAGCAGAGGGCCCCATCCCTGGCCACTTTATCAGGATGTTAGAGGGGGGTCACCTGGGGGCTTGTGAGGTGCTTGTTGAATGAAATGTAGTCCCCTCCAGGGTCTCATTAATTTTAAGTTGTTTATTTCCCATGCCCCCTTCCTTCACCTATGACATATGACGCTTTCACCACCACGTATGTGGTCCATGTACGTCATTTATAGTTACTAGCATTGTTGTGATGACTTCTCTTGTTCCATTGCACACCAACCATGCAAGCATTAATAGGCACTTCCTATGCATTATCTAAATGTTCTGTGTGTGTGTGTGTGTATAAGAGATGAAGAAGAAGACCTTGATGTGAGAATGTTGGGGACCAAGGGGAACCAGGCTCACCATGACCAAGTAACGACTCTTCTCTCTATCTGGGCTGCCTGTCTTTCCCCAACATCCCTCGGGTAGCTCCTGTGGGGGCTGATGGAACATGACTTTGGGGTCAGTAGAGACCTGGCTTTGACTCCTGACTGTGCTGAGGATCAGCTGTGGGACCCTGGGTGAGTCACACACGTGTTAGATGAGGACACCCGTAGCCCCTCACATGGCTCAAGTGAAGCCATGTATACATGCCTGGTGTACAGTAAGCACTCAATGAATGCTAACCACCTCCTCTTGTTGTGAAACCTTGTGTGTTTTCTTTCCCAGCATGCTGGTTTGTTGGTCTTTCAGAGACACAGAGAGGCAACGGAGAATAATAATAAAAAACTTCAGACCCTGTGAGGGTCAATCTTATGTGGACTTGGCTGAGCCATGGCACCCAGATATTTGGATGTTGCTGTGAAAGTGGGTTTTTGGTGGGGCGCCTGGGTGGCTCAGTGGGTTAAAGCCTCTGCCTTCAGCTCAGGTCATGATCTCAGGGTCCTGGGATCGAGCCCCGCATCGGGCTATCTGCTCTGCAGGGAGCCTGCTTCCTCCCCTCTCTCTCTGCCTGCCTCTCTGCCTACTTGTGATCTCTCTCTCTCTGTCAAATAAATAAAATCTTTAAAAAAAAAAAGAGAAAGTGTGTTTTTGGTGTGTTTGTTTGTTTTTGGGTGAGATTAACATTTAAATCGGTGAACTTTGAATGAAGCAGGTCACCCTTTATAGTGTGGGTGGGCCTTGTCCAATCAGTTGAAGGCCTGACTAGCACAAAAATGAGCCCTCTCCTGCGCAAGAAAGAATTCCGCCAGCAGGGGGCCTTTTGTCTGGAACTGCAACCTTCCCCCTGGGTTCCCCAGCCTGCCAGCCTGCCCTGCAGATTTTATGCTACTAGGCTCCATAATTGTGTGAGTAGTTCATTAAAACAAGCTTCTCTCTCTCTCTCTTTCTCCCACCCCCACACCCCCCTCTCTCTCTGTACACACACACACATACCCTGTTGGTTCTGTTTCTCTGGTGAACTCTACCACAGACCCTGAAGTCAAAACTCTGTGTTGTCTGGCACTTTTCTCTAAAGAATCAACCTTGAGGGGCGCCTGGGTGGCTCAGTGGGTTAAAGCCTCTGCCTTTGGCTCAGGTCATGATCTCAGGGTCCTGGGATTGGGCCCCGCATCGGGCTCTCTGCTCAGCAGGGAGCCTGCTTCCTTCTCTCTCTCTGCCTCCCTCTTTGCCCACTTGTGATCTCTGTCTGTCAAATAAATAGCTAAAATCTAAAAAAAACAAAATAAAACAAAACAAAAACAAAAAAAGAATCAACCTTGAAAGCGATTTGGGGGCAAGTTTGCCCCCGGACACCTCAGGACGCAGGCGAAGGACTCAACACGAGTACCTCAGAGCTGCTTTGCCGAGCAGCAGTCTCTGCTTCGCGATAATGAGAAGCTGACCAGGAGGCAGGAGGCATCACGGGACTTCCCTAATTTGCCTGAATAATGAAGTGTTGCCCTCCGCTGGCACGGCTGACTCTGAACAAAATCTGTGCTCTGGGCTCTATCCACCATTCAGGGAAAGAGAGAAAAAAACACATTTGGATGTTTTATGAATGCTCTCATGAAAGTGTGTGCTGTGTTCATTGACATCTTCCCTACCCTAGAGCCTTGCTAATTACCCAAAGTTACGTGCTCCCCGTGCTCCTTACAGCTGCTGCTGGGGCTCAGACATGACGTTTCCAGGCTTTCCCATTCTGAGTTTTGCTTTATAACAGGTTTCTCAACCTTGGCACTATCGGAGTCGTCCCCCACACTGTGGGAGGTTTACCAGCTTCCCAGGCCGCCGGCCAGGGCCTACCTACCCATTCGTCTCAGTGGACCCGGTGCCCAAGTTTAGGGGCTTACGAAAATGGGTTAGTTTTAACTTACTTCTAAAATCAGAATGGAAAAATGATCCGATAATAACGGGTCTATAATAATGATTCCAATGTGGATTCTCTTCCTCTTCACACCAACTCAGCTTTAAAATATAATTTGGAAAATTTTGTGTTTGGAGGAAGGGGACCTTGATGATGAAAGAATGTAGGGTCCGGGGAAGTCTTGACGTGTAGCATGCCTCACCCACCAGATGCCATGAGCGTTCCCTTCACTGACTGTGACCCCCCACTCCCGAAAATGTTTCCAGACATTGCCAGGGGTGGGGCAGGTGGGGGCGTTATGCAAAATCAGCCAGCTGAGAATCACGGCTTTACACTACTCTATGCTGTATCGGTAGTAATCGCTTAATCAGTCAACAAACATTCAGAAGGCACCTCCTGGGTGCTGGGTGCTTGCTCCAGGAACCGGAAGAATAGAAGAATAAGATATTCTTCCTGCTCTGGGCTGCTTCAGGAGTGGCCAGAGAACCAGGGGAGGTGGGCAAATGGGCTAAGAATGTGCAGGGACACAGTGGTCCCATCCCTACAGAGGAAGAGGCGTTGATGAGGGGAGTTGGGAAGGATCCTCAGGAGTGGGCCTTCTGAACCGGGTCTTGGAAGGTGAGTGGAAGTTTCTCAGGTTGGAACGACAATGGGAAGAGGATCCTTGGTCGGCACAAAAGCCCAGCAGGCTGTTTCTGGGGCCACTGCAAAGTGTTAAGGGCCAGACATAGATCCTTTTGTAATAAGCATCAAAGAGGTATGTATTTCGTTCCCTGGAAACCCAGAAATATTAATTTCTTCTTGAATCTCCCAAAAGATTCGTTTCTTCTGTGGCACCTATACTGACACACGGCGTGAAATGCCGGCAGCTCTGACACCGCGTCCAGCCCCGGGAAGTCCAACGACAACATAAACGTTGATTTCAGATTGATCGGATTCGAGTTTTGACTTTGGTCCAGAGGCGAACAGGGGCACGGTGTTATTCCAGGCTATACTTCACCTTCTTGAGGAAGGAAAGGAAAGTTTTGATGGGATCCAGAGCCCGCTCGGAGAGAGGCGCCCTGTGTTATGACGGCAGGGCCGTCTAGAGTGAGTCCGACCCTGCAGATGCTGGTTAGTCTCTGGGCCCGTCGTGCCAGCAAGTGTGAAAGAGGACGCAGTCCCGGGGCTGACCCCAGCTTCTCCAGGGCAAGGGGATCTGCCCGTGGCAAGATGAAAGGCTCTTGGCACAATGCGTGCTCTCACCCTGACTCATGGGGGCTGGGACGATGCTTTTGGAACTTCCAAATTCGCTTTACCTAAGAGGGGTGGTGACCACCCTTCTCGATGGACACATAAAGGCAGCCCGGAAACATCTCAGCCTCTTTCTGACTAGGAATCACGCAGCAGTCCCTCCGCACACCCCCTTCCATGAGCCATGCAATATGGGGTGGACGGACGAAGATTTGGGGAGGGGTTGAGTCCCTTCTCGTCCCCTGATGGGGCACGTGAGGGGAGAAGCAGGCTCCATTGCTTCAAGTCCCTCTCCCGCCACTGGAGTCTGGGACTGTGAGAAAACGGCGTGACTCTGTAGGGTGAGGGTTGACCGGGCACAGTTGCACCTGTTTCTCATGTCTTTACTCATTGGCCAAGGCAACACCCTAGCAGGTGGTGAGGGGCACAGAGTGAGCCCTCGGCAAACGCTCGTCCTGGGCGGCACTCGTTTGACTTCTCGTTACTAGAGCATCAGAGGAGTAAGAGCTACGAGGAGCTGAGCCCCGAAGCTGATGCCTCAGAGGTGTTTACGAAGTAGAGGGTGGTGTTCCTATATACTGAGCTATGACTGGCTCCTGTATTATGATGGGACTCTGGCTGGAGGGATCTGGACAGTCCGCAGGGAGAGGGGTCCAGCCTGCCTGATTCCTCAAGGAACGGGGACACCTCTGAGCTCCCACTGGAGGCTGGAGCTCCTGAACCCATGAACCTTGCCCAAGGCCACACACTGAATTGTGGCAGAATTCGGAGTAGACTTGGGACCACCTTCCCTTATACCAGAAGGCCATGGTTCATGGAAAAAGTCTTCCTGGGTTCACACCACTGCCCTTCTCCAGCCCCTTACCCCTGCCCCCCTCTCTGGTCCCCAAAGTAAATTTGGATGGATGCCCTTTGCCTTCCCTCCCTGGCTGGGGGCTGGGGGCTGGTGACTGTCACTGGGAGGGCTGAGACCTATCTTCCCAGGTCTCCTGTCTCTGGGTGCCCGGTTGCCCTACCCAGCATCTCCCAGAGAGCAGAGCCTGGTCGCTTCTGGCACCATCTAAAAAAAATAAAAATAATTTAATACTTGGAAATGCAGCCCTCATTATCTCTCCAAGCAACAAGATCTGTCTACAAACCTGAGAAGTTCAGATTACCAAGTTTCCAGGCCTTTTCACCAACCCAATCCAAAAACAATCCTGGTTTTATAACTCAATAAAAAGGACTCAATAGCTTTCATGCAGAGCAGAGCAGGCGGGGGCTCACAGGCCCAAGGGCTGACAGGGTAAATGATCAGTCTCCCCAGTCAGGAGGAGGTGGGGGTGATGACGGCCAGGCAGGGCCTGGGGTAGTCTTCGGCCCAGAATCCTTGTACGGGTAGAGAAATAGGCAGAAATGTCTGCTCCCACCTCCTTCATGGGATTTACCCTCATGACAGGCTGGAGGAGCCGCAGGGCAGAACTCCCTCCTCTCTGTCTGGCCGATGGGGAAACTGAGGCAGGGGGACAGGTGCCAGGCAGGGTGGGGTGGGCGTCTAGATTTTGCTGGGCTCACCAGCAGCCATGGTCCCTGGTGTGGGACTGCCTCTACCTGGAGGTGTCCTGAGTGCTTGCTTTGTCGGCCTGCAAGTTTTCTGCACGTTTTCTACCGAAGTCCACCCAGGGCACCTTGTATCCAGGGCTTGCCTGCTTTTCCTGCAGTCAGATCGCTCTGGCTGGGTGGTGAGCACAGGGATCTGTTTCCTCAGGGTGTGGGGGAAATGAAGCTCTCCACTTTTCCACTGTAGGGTGATGTGCGGTTTCAGTGAGGGGAGGAGGTGTGGGGCCGGGGAAGACGTCCTCTCCCACCCCGCGCAGGGGCACGTGAATTGGTTCAATCATGTCCACTTGGTGATTCAGGCCAACAGTGGTTTATACCTTTTGATCTGGTAATTCCACTCGGTGGAATTGATCCTGAGGAGGAGTTTATGCAAAAGGCCAAATGTATGGAGGAAGAAGTTCAGGAAGACCCCGTGTGTGGGGGAGAGAACTGGCAAATACCCAGCCACGGATAGAGCTGGTTTCACCAAGGTACCCCTCCCCCACTCATCCCTGAGCACTTGTTCCTGGGGAAGAGCATCAGCTAGGACCATCTTCAGGGACCCAGACTGAAGCCTAGCGTCGTGCACATGTGTACACACACACACGCGCGCGCGCACGCACACACGCATGTGCACGCACACACTCATACACGCACAAACACACAACACGCTGTGGAACACTACGGAGGGTATTACTGGATTTTGGTAAAACCCTGATAATACGCATTGATTTATATATTTTCTTAATATACACAAATAAATCTGGAAGTACACATCAACCAAACTGTTCACAGCGTTCGCATATGGGGAAATGTTTGCAATCTACTGAACCCATGTTAGAGTGTTTGATTTTTTTTTAAAGATGTAGCTTGCATTAATTTTATAATCAGAACAAAAGTTCTTCCAGTTTAGAAAAGGAAAAAAAAAACACATTGAGAGAGCACAGAAAAACGTGCAAGGAGTTTCCAACACATAGTAGGTGCTCAGTAAATGAAATTCTGTCCGCAGGACCTCCTGATGCGGTCACAACCAAGTGGCTCTTTGAAATTTATGTGAGTGTTTGTCCCCTATCGAAAGCCCCCAAGTCTGGGAATATGTGGCCAAATTAAAATGGAAATATATGGGCAAAGTAAGTCTCACGGAAAGAAAAAAAAGAAAAGAAAAGAAAAAACCTGACTATACATGTATATAAAATCCACATTACAACATGCTGGGCTGGAAACCATAAATTGGAAACATGTGAAGTCGCCCTACGTGGGCCCATAGACTGCATTTTTAATACATGGACTTGAAATTGAGCCATCTTCGTAGAGCATCTGAGGATGGAAAGGGGAGCCCCGGACCGAGGGAGGGCCACTGCCCTGTGCTCTCCAGTGCCTCGGTGGCCTCTTTCTTCAATGCAAAGACATTAAAAAGGAACTTACTTGTCACCTCCTGCCCACCTTCCCAATCTCCCAAGGCAAATGCCAAACAGATGTTCTCAAAGGGTGGAACAATGAAATGAAAGGCACATTTAGGATTTATAGAGCTGAAAACCAAAAACCAGTGGAAATTAGAACTCTGATGAGCACAAAGCTCCCCATTAAAGCATTGCTTTTGCTTCACCGTAGCCTTTGCAAACTGGCTTCCAGGTCCCAAAGCAGTCGGCGGCGTAAAGGAGAGCCTCCTTAGTGTGATAAAGTGATAGGTCTGAGCCAGGCATCTGAAGGTCTTCGGGACCAGGCAGGAACCTACCTGTGCAGACTCACTCAGCTCCGTGACCCGCCTTGGTCCCCCAACCTCCCGACACTGCCCTCTTCCATGGCTGCCCATCCCCCCAATACTGCCCTCCCCCATACTCCCCAAATCTCCATCATTGCTCTCCTTCATCCCCATGACTGCCCTCCTCCATCCCCCCCACTCTCCAACATTGCCCTCCTCCATCCCCCCCACTCTCCAACATTGCCCTCCTCCATTCCCCCCACTCTCCATCACTGGATCCTTCGTCCACCCTCCCTTTCTGACACTGTGTCCTTGTTCCCCCCCCAACTCTCTAATACTGTGCTCCCTGGTCCCCCCTTCTCCAACATTCCCATCCATGATGCCAAGTGGACTGCATAGTGGTGAGTTACAGATTGGCTCTTATCCAAACCCACCGTGCCTTCATAATGTAGTTCCCGTGGTCTAGAACGCTCCCCATAGGGTCTTTCTGAAAACCTCTTGCAAACTTCAAGACTCAACAGAAAGTCACTCCCTGTGGGCTCCCTCCGCCCAGGAGAGGACTCGGTCATCATCTCCTACACCAAACTGCCTCTGCTGTTCAGGGCTGTCTCCCCAGGGGGAGCCTTCTGGAGGCAAGGACTAGAGTCCTTTTCACTCTGGCCTAGAGGGTCATATTCTGTGATGAGGATTCCCATAGCCTTCTTCTCACGCAGCAACAGTATGGACTTTATTGAATGAATGGGATGAAATGAGGTCTTTCCCAGAGGCTCACACATCCTCCCCAACCCACAACTGCTCACCTTCAGACCCTCTGGTGGGAGAATAAGGTCATTCCTGGAGGAGGCAAATTGCCATTTATCTAGATGTCCTCTGACTGCACTCCCTGCTCCCTCCAGGGCCTTAAAGAAACTTAATCTCATCTAATTCATCCATTTCTGTTTTACAGATGTTGAAAGAGTCCCAGAGAGTGAAGAAACCTGCCCAAGGTCTCCTTCTGTCAGGACCCTGGAACCTGGACTTGGGGACCAAGGTGGGGAGAGGTGGGAGACCCTGGGCTAGGTGTGTGGGACGCAGAAGAAGAGGGTGGTCAGCACGGGCACTCAGGAAAAAGCCCTCTGACCACAGGGTAACCGTTCTTTTCAAATTCATGGTTGTCTTTGTGAGCAAATGCCCGCTTATCTTCCAGGACGGGATTCCGGGAATCCTGGAATTTGATGTGATTTCCCTCACAATAGTGCGATAAGAGCCCAAAGTTGTTTTATCCGCATAAACACTCCTGAGCATAACTGCGGTAGATATGATGACTCTTCCATCTCTGATGAAAAACGGAAGCTTTGAGGCATTATCAGTTCCCCAAATAACCTTAGGGGTTTAAGCCAGGATTGAACCTGAGGGGTCTGACTCCCAGCCCCTGTGCCTCCAACCATTCCCAGCTGCTTTTTAACTCCTTCTTCAAGTTTGGGGACCCCAGGCAGGGGTAAATATGGAGGTCTCCACTTGTACAGCAGGCCACATGATCCTTCCCTTGGAATTGGAATCAGGAATCCCACCAGGGCCGGGTGCCTTTCAGGGTTCAGTCTGTCCATCTGCAAATGGGCACCTACTCTGCGCTGGGCTCTGTGCTTGTCCTTGTGCTGGTGTTCACAGGAATTGCAGTGGACACAGGATGAACAAACACAGAATCGAAGTTATTGAAGTAGCAGTAAGTGCTACAAGGCACTTCATCCCCAGTAACCCAGACCTTGGCTTGAATAGGGACCAGCAGCCCACAGGTCAAGGATCGCCTGGGTGCCACTTTGCAAAGACAAGGGCATAGCTTGGGTCAAGACCAAGGGTACGGCCATGTGGATTCAAAACCCATCTTTGTGGGTCTCTCTCCTGCAATTTCACTGGGCAAGCGGTGCATTACTGGGGAACATGCAGGAAAACCAGCCTCAGTAGCCATTCCAAGGGAAAGGGCTTGCCTGTGGACTGATTTTGCAGGTGATGGATCACTGAGCTGAGCCAGAGGTCAGGGCCGCAAGCAGCTGCCACCTAAGGGAGGGGAGACAAGAGGTCCAAAATCAGGATCTTGGAGGGGGCGCTGGTGGAGCTGGGGATGGGACTTCTGAGACGGGGTCAAGGGGGAGGCTGCAGCTGACTGCAGGGGGGGAATTGGGGTGGGGGGCAGGTGATGCCATGGGTGATGCGGGGAAGACTTGGGCAAGCAGGACAGAGGCTGTGCCCCTTCCTCCTTCCACCACCCACCCCTCCCCTCCCCAGTGCAGCTCTTGGGGGAGTGGACAGGAGAGCTGACTGTTGGTCAGTCTGAGAAACGATGCCCACAAACCCGGTTCCGGCACCCCCTGACCACAGGGCAGACTGTGGATAGGAAGGGCAGACAGAGTAAGTGATAGTATCCCTTCCTAATTGTCTGACTTCTGGAAGTTTCCTTAAATTAACATCTCTGAACCCAATCTGTGAACTGGGCTAGGAGCTAGGCTAGTGCTGGTCATGTAGTTGCTCTGGATGTCACCAGAGCTAAGGATGGGAACTGTTTGGCACCTGCAGCCACTCACTGAAGCAACTAGTCTTTCCTCCCCTCTCCCCTTCCCTCTTCCCTTCCCTTCCAGGGAGTTACTTGAACAATCTTGTGCACTGTCCTCTCCCACTAGAATCTGAGCTACAAAAGGACAAGGATTTCCGTTTGCTTTGTTCTCTCGGGAACAAGAACAGGGGCCCACATCCAGTTGCACTCAGTAGATATTTGGTTGAATAATGACATAGGAGGACTTACATCTCTTCCTTCCCACCTCCCCTCCCACCCCCTTCTTCTTTCCTAGAATAATGTCCTGGGTGTCATTTAAAGCGCTGGAAACGATGCGCAGGTTAACTTTTAGTTACCAGTCGACTTGCTTGTCAGCCCGGTGGCCTCGGAGGTGGGGTGTGATTCCTCCCTTGGTCCCAGCCCCACCACAAACCGGGGATGTGTTCTCTGGATCATTACGCGCTCTCTCACCCATTCGTCCAGCGAAACTTGAGTTGGGCTGCATGTCCAGTGCTTTGTTCAGGACCGGGATAAAACGATCCATGTCCTCATTACTTTATAGCCAACTTACTTAACATCAGCTACATAACTTACTTAACATCCCTGACACCAAGTTTCCTCATCGAAGGACTGGGCAGAACAAAGCCAGTTGTCACGGTTACTGTGCAGAAAGCCATGGAAACAAGTGAAAGGCTCAGCCTCAAGGGCAGGGACCCTGAGTGGGCTGTGGGTTTCTGCAGCATGAGGAGGGAGGTACTTAATTCATCAGCTAGCAAAGCTTGCCTCTGGCTCTGTGCTGAACCATTCTAAGTGCTTTCCTGTTATGAACTCATCTAACCTCATAACAGCCCTGGGAAGTAGATGTCATGCTCTTACGCCCATCTTACAGATGAGGAAATCAAGGAAAAGTGAGGACACGCAATTTTCCCAAGGTCACACTAGCAGCAGAGGGCGGAGCCAGGATGCCAATGCTGCCACCTGATTCCGGACCTCTGCCCTTGACTGTGAGGATATGACGTGGAGAGCAGGGGGACCAGGGACCCAACATTCCTGTGCGGCAGTGGAGCTGGAAGAGTGTTGTATGGGGGTGGAGAAGGTAGTTCGCATTGGCTTGAAACTTTCTTTGCCTAATTTTACTTAAGACTGAAAAGACGTCCACATCAAAGAGCAGAGGGGAGACCCACCCTCACCCAGGCGTAAATGCAGTTGCAGCGTCTGTGGGGAGAAGGGCCTTGGGCAGGGAGCCCAGCCCCCTACCACGCAGGGGGTCCATGTACTAGCAGCACCAGCCTAATCTTGTCCGAACCCCAGGTCCACTGCGTTAGACCTCACCTGTCATGAAGTCTCAGGGCATGAGTGTGCACATCATGTGTCCTGGTGAGTGTGACGGTCCCAGAGCATGAGCACCTGTAGAAGGTGCTCTAAGGTCAAGTCCAGGATAGGAAGACCTGCCCTGGACACCTTTGTCAAGGCCCTTCTATTTCCTTCTTTTAACTTCTCATGTGCACACGCTTGTGTATGCACACACACACACACACACACACACACACACACACACACGATACGAGTGGGGGCAGGGTGGTTGAATCCTTTGTTTCCCCAACCTTCAACACTGGAATATGATGGAATCCTTGGCTTTAAATGCAAAACTTTGTGGGACATCCATGATTTCGATTCTGAATTTGATATGACCTACTGATTGGCTAAGCCCAGAAACAAGAATGGAAACAGAAGAAAATGCTGGTAAAATGTGTCTTCCCTGGGTTTGCTTGAGATGGAACCACAGGGTAAAAGTGGAAAAAAGAGTGACAAGTCCCCCGAGGCAGGGTGGAGTCCAAGCACACCTCATAAGCCTGAGTGCTCCCTCAGGCTCCTCCCTGCTGGATGATCCGGGACACCCCACTGAACCTCTCTGGGCCTCAGTTTTATAATCTGCAAAATGGGGAGAATAACATCTGTGTCACACTCAGCCATGTTGACAAATTTCGGTCGCCCCTCCCTCCCCACACAGAATCTTACCTCCTGGAAAGCAGGGATTAGAGTCCTTGGATTTCCCTTGTATATTTCTTTCTACTTCTGCTCAGCCCCGATTTCAGGTAGCATCTGCTCAGTTCATTCATCCAGCCAACACCGGCAGAAAGCCCACTGTGGCGTGGGCCCTAGCATAGACACTGGGGGGACAGAGAAGAGAGGAACCAGGTCCGGACCCCAGGGAGGAAGCAGGGGGTGAGGGAGAGCAGCCTGGGAGGTGGTCGTTTCAATACAATAACACAGGAAGGGTTACAGCTGTGTAGCTGTTTGAGATCCCATAGTAAGGTCAAGGAGGACTCCCTGGAGGAGGTGACCCATGCAGGACAGAGTAACAACTAGGCAGGAGAGAGACCGATGTTGTTGTTGACGATGAGGTGGTTGCTGGTGAGAGCCAGCATTGAGCATACTGTGTGCCCAGCAGCATGCTAGCATTTCCCGATGGCGATTTTATGTAATCTGCTCAACAACCCGATGCAGCAGGCACTACTTTATCCCCATGTATGGATGAGGAAACAGAGGCACAGAGAGGTTAAGTAACTTCCCTGGGATTGCACAGCTCATGCAAACAACCACAGGTACAATTTACTGTAGGGGTTTTTTTTGGTAACCCCCATTCCAGGGTTCACTATTTTGTAGGTCACACCCACCACCATTTTTCGCCAGTCCTGGTAGATGCATCATGTTGGTTCTTTGTCATGATTCTTACCTCACCAATTTGGAAAATCTGACCCAAAAGGCCAGTGCTTGTCCCCTGTCATGGAGCCGATGAGCAGGGGAGCCAGGCCTGGAACCCGGGGCCCGTGGCCCAAAGCCGAGCATCGGTCACTCGGCTACCCTGCGTTGGCAAAGCCGGCTCTGTGCTGGGCACTTTCCCCGGGGAACATTCCGCTTACAGCGACCAGGCAGGGGCGCATGCGCAGCCACGTTGTTAGAAAGAAGCTGCGCTCAGTGTCCCCCTCCACCCCTCTCCCCTGCATCCCCAACTGCAGAAGATTTTCCAGCTCTTGGTTAGTGACGGGGCAGGGGTGGAAGGCTTCGCACACCCTCCCGCTTCCCTGGTTTTCTCAGTTGCCTGTTGATGTTGCACGGGGGGGGGGGGGGGCTCCCGAAGGGCAGCATCCAAGTGTTTCACAAGCCCAGCGTTGGACAGATGCCTCTTGACGTCTGGAGGAAACGCAATGAGGGGTGCACTCGGGTAATGAAGCTGAAAGCTCTCCGGGTCAGTGGCCTTTGGGGCTTGATTAGCAGAGCCTCGCAGAATTGGCAAATAAAACGGTGCTTGGCACTAACGCAGGGCGCATTTATAAAACTTTGGAATATTCGGTCAGGAAAAGCCAGCTCCCCATCCCCAGTCTGGCAGGGACCCAGATGGAGCCTCTGGTAGCTCCCTTGACCCCTCCCGGGGTCTGCTGGGAGGGAGGGGAAAGACTTTGAAGACAGAGGTTCCAGTCTTGGCCCTGGCGAGTCTTTGCTGTGATCCTTTGGTCAAGTGTCCTCACCTCTCTGAGCCTCAGCTTTCTCCTCTGTAAAAGGGGTAAGTGTTTCCTGCTTCATGGCATCGTGGGAGGATTCCATGAAATACTGCACGTAAGGCGTGTGGCATCTAGGCTCTTGCGTTCTTCATTCTCCGTATTTTGCCTGCCTGCCTCCCTCCCGAGGCCCCACCACCTCCCAAACCCATGACCTTCCCCTCGTTCTGTGCCTGGGAGGCTGCCCGGTGGACTTCATGACCCAGCCTCCCTTGCGGTGGAGCTTCAGCCAATGGGAGGCCCTGGTAGGGGCTCAGAGGGTGGTTTCGGGGAGAGGCTCGGGTGTTTCTCCTCCACTCTGTCCTGGCCTCAGTGCCGGCATCCTGCCGGCATCCAAGTCCCTCTGGAGCGATGGCTCCCATCAGCAGCCCTCACCGCGCTCCAGCTCTAGCGGGACTCCAGCCCCAAGAGGGGGCAATGTGTCCTCTGGTGCTGGTCCCCTTGCCTGCCCTGTACTCTGTGACTAGCCCTTCATTTCTCTCCCAGGAGTCCAGCCCTCGCGTAGCCTGTGTCCAGCCAGGTATCTCCATACGTTGCTCTCAATAACTTCAGGTTTAATCTTTCTTCTAGTTCTACCTCCGCTGCAAACAGCCTACGTGTGGCCTGAGCTGAGTCTCCTGTGCTTCTCTGCGCTTCCCTGGATCCCCAGTAGGAGACTGTGTGCTCTCCCTCTGCAGGATAAAGAGCTGGGAGGTTGACAGTCTGGCCTCCCACCAGCCTCAGCTCAGCCTGTGCTTTGGGAGGAGGAGTAGCTTAGCCAGAGGTGACTTGGGGATGGGAAACTGAGGGGTAGAATCCAGCCCCTCCTTTTGGGAGGAAAGTAGCCTGTGGTTGTGTGATTGGATTAACTCTGCGAAATCTTAGGGACTCCAGCTTGGCCGCAAATCTGTTCTCTAATCAGCTGTTCCAGGAAAGCTGATGTGACAGTCAAAAATTACGAGGTCCTCACTGCCTCCAAACTCAGGAGGGCAGTGGTCACGGGCCCTGTGGTCCCCAACACCTCTCCAAGACCAGTCTCTTCCTCCACAGATAACAGAGGACTACCAAATGCTCCCTAAACAGGAAAGTTCCAAAAGTCTTTGGATGTTGGAACCCGTATTAGAGTGTGGGAGCAGGGGTTTTGATCCTGTCTTCCCGACAAGCTCTTAAGGCTAAGGGTGACCAGATCTGTTCATCCTGAAGAGAATGGGCCCCTGCCCCCAGCTCCCAGCCGGTGCTCCGTATACAGCAAGTACTTGATAAATGCATGTGGGGCACCTGGTCCCCTTGGCAGTTCAGGTCCTGCAGAGAGTCATTGCCGAGGTGGGTTTGGGGTGCCAAGGGTTTGCTATAGGGTAAAGCCTGTGAGGGAGAGAAGGCAGGGGTGTCAGGGAATGTCTCGGAGCCCCATGAGCTTCTTGCAAAGTCTTGGCCAGCCCGGTGGAGAGCTCCAGAACAAAGATTACACCCTGAGGAGTCCCAGGTTTGGGCATAAGGGGCCAGGCCCTATGACCCTTATGGAGACCAGTAATCAGCTGGGGGCTGACCCGAGTGGCTCATCTCCCCTGCCAGTCACTGGGCCATCAGCTTCATGACAGCTGAAGGAGACACGCAGGTCGCAGGCCTTTGAGGGGACCCTGGTGACCAGCCACAATGAGTTTTAGGCCCGCCCAGGCGGCAGACACTGAGAGGCTCGGCCATTCATTCAGCAAGTATCTCAGGGAAGCCTGCTGGATGCCAGGCACCGTCCTAGGCTCTGGGAAGAGAGTAGCGAACAAAACAGTCTCCATGCAGATCTGCAAGGACCCGCCTCCAAAAACTTGAAAGGGCTGCAAAGGAAATATTTTAGGTCCATTGCAAATACTCCGCTGTCGCAGGGCCAGAGCTGTCGTGGACGCTGAGTAAGTGAACGGGTGTGATGGGACCTGTAAGACTTTACAGAAACAGCCGAGAGCAGCCTGCGGTTTTCTGACCCCTGATCTCCGATGAACCTGCCGGTTCACAGATGGGAAGACGGAGGCCCAGAGGGAGTAGGGACTAGATGAAGCTCACACAGCGGGTAGTCAGGGAGCCTGCAAGGAGTTAGGAGCCTTGACTCTGATACCCAGGTGTCTCTTCAGCATGCTTCTAGTGAGCGGGACTCATTGCCCTGTTCATGGAGGACATTCACACTGGAGTGGGGC
This sequence comes from Enhydra lutris kenyoni, assembly GCF_002288905.1. Classification (NCBI taxonomy): domain Eukaryota; kingdom Metazoa; phylum Chordata; class Mammalia; order Carnivora; family Mustelidae; genus Enhydra; species Enhydra lutris. Next base: position 24,501,442 of record NW_019154104.1, on the reverse strand, counting down.
TCCCGCCGATGCCAACCGTGTGGGGTGTGGAGGAGGGACGCTGGGCCCTCTGCTAACATCAGTCATTTGCCCCTGTGTTGACCAATGCCAAATCCCAATCCGCTGCTTCTAGTCATTGAGCCTGGGTCACTCTTCCTCAGTCCCTCCCTCTGTAAAACGGGTCGACGAGCAGTACTTCTCCGAAGGACGGTGAGGGTGCATGGAGTTAATACTTGTGAAGAGCCCAGGGGCACGTAAGTAGGCATTCTGTCACCATTTGTCGACGAAAACAAAAGGTGGCGTCTGCTGGAGAAGAGCCCAGACCCAGACCCAGAGAACGAATCACCTAGAGTGAGGGTAACTTTCACTGCCCAGAGCCACTGCCCCCTTGGCCGAGGACTCAGAGGGATCAGCAGTGTTCTCCTCTCGCTGGATGGAGAGGTCTGCATCTAGGAGCCTTCTCCAGTTCCGGTGGGGGAAGAGACCAGTGCAGAGCGAGGGTCCCCTTCCTGTCCCGCCTCAGAGTCATAAGACCCCCCGTTACTTCTTTTGATCGCAGATCCAACTGAACGGTGCCAGTGACCAGGCTCAGTGTGACATCGTGTCCGGAGCCGCCGCTGCAGGACGCAGGGCCACGGACCACGCCTCGTGCTTTGCCCCGTGCGGCTGAACCCCAGCCAGTGCCACCCCGCAGAGCCCCTGCTGGGGGGTGAGCCATAGCGGCACGTCCCTACACTACGGTTTACTTAATTCAGAATTAAATTTAAATGAAATAAACCTAAAATTGAAAATCTGTAGCTACTAATAATTTTTCTTAACTCGATCCTCTTTTTACGGGAATCCATTTCCTGAAGAGGAAACTACAGCTATAAACAGAACGCTCCAGCCCTTGGGGGAAACAGAGGCCATTCTTGAAAACAGTCAAGGTGGGAAGCAGGGCACATTCCTCTGGCTGTGGACTCTTGCCTTTTGTCTGCTGCAGGATGGGACCCTGAGATAAACTTTCTCCCGGTGGGAAATCAGGGAAGAACAGGTGTCAGAGAGGCATTGAAAACGTCAGCACCAATGGCTCAGTCAGTGAAGCGCCTGCCTTTGGCTCTGGTCACGATGGCAGGGTCCTGGGATTGAATCCCACATCAGGCTCCCTGCTCAGCGGAGAGCCTGCTTCCCCCTTCCCACTCCCCCTACTCATACTCACTCTCTCTCAAATAAATAAACAAAGTCTTTAAAAAAAAATTAGTACCAGTCTGAGCCTTTCTTCCTGACCTAATCAGCCAGGCTGAAAGAATCATAAAGGCAATAACTTTTCCACTGGGTGACTCTGTTCCTCCAGGCGGG